>NC_133366.1:11324104-11344762 GCF_049309525.1 Garra rufa
AAACCACTAGGGCAGGGCTTTGCAAGCTTTATAGATTTTCCCTACTCTGAAAAATCATTATTAGCCTTTCAAATTCTTAGCGTGACTTATTCCGAATCATATTTTCATAAAATCCCCCAATTGCACTTTCTGCCGTATCTCTTTGAAGCCGCCGTCTGCTCATGCGTCATCGGAGTGCATGGACTGATAGGTATGCTATGAATGAAAGTCTCCTGGGATGGAGGGGCACTTGTGCCGAGCGTTTTGAAGCCAGCGGGACCGTTTGATGTGGTTTGTCAATAACGGGTATTTCCCTTGGCCCACTTTGCCTGTGGTTTGCGTTCCAAGTGTCGGCATTTACTGAACCGGACCGCCGCAGATAGGTTTCCCTTTAAAGCCCCGTCCTTAAGCTCTTCATTCGTCAGCACTTAAAAATATAACCAATGCCTGTGATCACACGCCGTCCCACCTGGATTAATCCGCGATTTCATCACATTTGATAACTGTCTGGCCGGCGAGATAAGGCAGTCGCCTGGATAAACTCTCAATGTCAGAGAACTTTACCGCTTTCCTCGTTTGTCTCCTGCCAGCTTAGGCTTTGCCACCAAATTAGGGCTTGTGTTTGTCCTTTTGTGGGGTTTGATCTTACTGTTCAACCTCTATATTGAATAACACTGGTTAAAAGCGAGGTGAACATGTACCTTTGATTAGCTTACTCAATCTAATAAGGTAGAATGAGACGGGTTGATTCTTATCGCACCATTTTGCCAGAGTTGGCTAATGCCTTTCCGCCTCCATGCTGTTTGAACAGGCTGAAAGCAGATATATGTGTGTCTTTAATCTACTGTACACACCAGCAGGATCCAGTCTTGCTTTCACCATCTGGGGTCCAGTGGGTTTTGAGCTGAAAACACTGCGAAAGTCTTTTTTTTTTATTGTCATATGTTTGTGCTCTCAACATTTTTTGTGTGTGTTTGTGGCGTATTCTTAGCTCCTTTCTCATTGTGAGAATGGCACCAGTGAGGAAAATTAACAGCTCTGATAGGCCTCTATAATTGGAGACTCAATGAAGCTTTGAATGAAAATTAGTCTCAGCCGACTGCAGACTCGGCTATGAAGCACCGCTGAGTGTTCTGCTGTAAGCCTGGTCTAGTTTAGTCCAGTCTAATATCGCAGGCGTACAGCAGCTGGTGTTTTGTCTTGCGGTGTACAGATCAAACTGTGCACACTCAGTCCCTGTAGAATGAGATTGCAAATAAGTGTGGAAAATATGTGCTGCACTGCAGGTGATTAAGTACCTTTTTTAAATACTCCACCAGTCAAACATTTGGAAAAAATTATATTACATTATTCTCACCAAGGCTGCATTTATTTAATCTAAAATACAGAAGCTGTCATATTGTGAAATATTATTACAATTTAAGAGTCATTTTGATATTTTTTAAATGTAACTTATTCCTGTGATATCAAAGCTGGATTTTCAGCATCATTACTTCAGACTTCAGTGTCACATGATTCTTCAGAAATCATTCTAATATACTGATTTCATACTCAATTATTATCACTTATTATTAGTGTTGAATTATTAACGATTCTTATTTTTGACGATATTAAAAACCGGTTTTGTTGCTTAAAATGTTTGTGCAAACCATGATAAATTGTAAATATTCAAATAAAAAATACATTTTAATTAATTAATTAATAATTCATCATTTTAAATAAATAATATTTAGCTATATTACTGTTTTTTAAATCAATCAGTGCAGCCTTGGTGAGAGTAAGTGTCTACTGTGTAAGGTTGCCACTGAATTAAAAACAAAAAAACTTTTTATCTCACAATTCTATTTTTTTTTCTCGCAATTGCAAATTTACATTTTGACGTTTTTCTCAGAATTGCATGATATTACGTGAATTGTGAGAATTTGTTTTGTATTAAGGTGAGTTTATTGTATTGTTTGTTTAGTAATTGGTGTGAAAGTGTATTGATGTGAATTAATGTGAGATGCAAGACAATTTTTATTGACTTTATATCTCACAATTCTCAATTCTGAGAACATATCAGTCTTTTTCCCCTCAGAATGGAACTTCATAACTCACAATTGCCAGGTTTTATCTCACAGTTGAATAACAAAATTTTCTGACATTATAACTCAAAATTGTGAGTTTATATCTCAAAATTCTTACTCTACAACACACAATTACAAGATGAGTCAGATTCCCCTCAGTATTGAACTTTATAATTCACAATTGCAAGTTTATATCTCACAGTTAGAAGAAAAAAGTAAGAATTGCAAGAAAAAAGTCTCTCATTAATGCGAGTTTACATCTCACAATTATAATATTTATTCTCAGAATTGTGAGATATAAACTCACAATTGTGAGTTATAAAGTCAGAATAGCAAGATAAAGTGAGAATTGCAGGATATAAATTCACAATTCAGACTTTTTTCTTTTAACTGTGAGATATAAATTGCAATTGCGAATTATAAAGTTCAATACAGATTGTGTGTTATAAAGTCAGAATTGAGATATATAAACTTGCAATTGTGAGTTATAAAGTCAGAATAGCAAGATAAAGTCAGAATTGCAGAATATAAACTCGCAGTTCTGACTTTTTTCTTGCAAATGTGAGTTTATATCTTGCAATTCTGACCTTTTTCCTCACAATTGTCAGTTTATATCTTGCAATTCCAACTTTTATTCTCAGAATTGTAAGATATAAACTTGCACTTTTGAGTTATAAAGTATTCTTTACAATTATGTGAGTTTTTTGAGAGTAAAATTGCATGTTATAAAGTCAGAATTGTGAGATTTAAACTCAATTTTGAGTTTTAGAGTCATAATTGAAAGATATAAAGTCAGAATTGCAAGATATAAACTCACAATTCTGACTTTATAACTCAAAATTGAGTTTAAATCTCACAATTCTGACTTTATAACACGCACATTTAAGTTAAGTCAGAATTGTATGATAAAATGTTGCAATTCTGAGAAAATAGTAGTCTTTTTTCTTGGACTTCATAAACTCACAATTCTGAGAATATCTCAAAATTGCGAGATATAAACTTGCAATTGCGAAAAAAGTCATAATTGCAAAATAAAACAGAATTCAGAATTGTGAGTTTATATCCTGCAATTCTGACTTTATATCTTGCTATTCTGACTCTATAACTCACAATTGCAAGTTTATATCTCACAATTCTGAGAATAAAAATGAGAATTGCGAGATATAAACTCACAATCGTGAGGAAAAAAGTTAGAATTGCAAGATATAAACTCTTTACAATGCCACAGTAGAAGGTTTTTTTTTTTTTTTTTTTTTGTCTAGTCTAAATGGTTCCATAAAAAAACTTTAACATCTGAAGAACCTTTCTGTTTCACAAAAGGTTCTTTGTGGCAAAAGAAGGTTCTTCAGATTATAAAAAGGTAAGAAAAATATAGTTCTTTAAAGAACCTTTGACTGAATGGTTCTTCATGGTACCAAAAATGGTTCTCCTATGGCATCGCTGTGAAGAACCTTTTAAAGCACCTTTATTTTTAAGAATTGACAGTGTACTACTTTAAACATAATTTGATTTGTGTCGCTCTAATCCCAATCTGCCGTACTATATAAAACAGGTCCGTTTCCTGTACCATTAACTAGCCGCAGAGTTGCAAACACAGAGCTCTCTTGAATAAATTGGGAAGAGTAGTGCAAGATGGGATTTAGCGTTTTTCTTTTGTAATTTGCCTGTTTTTGTCTCTGTTGAAAATGTCAGATCCTAAATTTACCCCATGCCAACTGTGAGGATGTTTCCTCCAGTCTAGATCTCAAAGGTTTTCTGATGTTGCACAGCTCTGGGCTGTTTCCCAATCCAAATGTGAGACGTAATGAGTCATAAAACTGAAGTGAGGTGGACCGTACAGTCGGCATGTCCCAGGTTCATTAAAATGACCAAGGCAAACAATGAATTATTGATGTAGAGGGCCAGCGTTCCAAAATAATGTTTTTGTGGATCTCTCGCCACAATATCCTCGAGGTCTAATTGTACGGACACTTATTTCCCACAGCAAGAGTGGTTGTGTTTCTTTTCTCAGCAGGAAAACTAAAGGCTGTTTTTGTTACATGTTTCCATGTCTACTGCATAGGCTCTGACATTTGGTGTAAAGTGATACTGATGATCTTTTCGCCTACAGCGGTATGTCAGCACGGATGCAAACACGGAGAATGCGTGGGACCCAACAAATGCAAGTGCCATCCAGGTTATACAGGAAAAACATGCAACCAAGGTAAGTGTTAAAGTGCACATATAGTATGTTTAAACACATTGGATTGTGTTTGAATTCTGGCTGAGAGTTTTATTTTACAGGTTTTTAACTGGATTCAGTATAGTTCGCCAAAAATCACACTAAAAATGGTTTAAACAGTAAATGTTTAACATTATTACTTCTCACACATTACAACAGAAATAAACATGAGAACATGATTTTTAAAACTAATTAGGAAAAAAAACATAGACACACACACACACACACACACACACACACACACACACACATATATGTATATATATATATATATATATATATATATATATATATAAACAAAACCGGCTAAAAATTATAATTACTAAAATGAAAATAAAAAATAAATGATATAAAAATAAAAACTGATTCTAAATAATAATACTAGAATATTAAAAAGTAGTATTAAAAATGTGTTCATATGTTGCAACTGTATTTTATAAGAAAACATTTTTAATTTAATACATTAAAATACATATGTGTGTGTGTATGTATATATATAGAGAGAGAGAGAGAGAGAATTATTTTTAACGGTTTTTATTTTTTATAAAATTTAAGTAATTGTAATTTTTACTATGTAATTTTAATATATATTTTGCTTATATATATATATTATATAGCTCTATATAATTAATTTTGTTTTTATTTATTTATTAATCAATTTTTGTTTTTTTGCTGCATCAAGTTAAATGAAATATTGAGAAAAAATTTAATTTTAATAATTTTTAATAATTTAATTTTACATTTTATTTTATTTTAACAATATTTCTTACTGCATCAAGTCAAATTAAGTCAAATGGAGAAATATTGCCTTGGCAACTATTTTATTTTATTTTATTTTAACAATATTATAGTTTTTTTTTTACTGCATCAAGTTAAATTAAATCAAATGGAAAAATATTATACTATTTATATTGTAACTATTTTATTTTGATTTTATTTTATTTGAACAATATTTTAGTTTTTTTTTTTTTTTTACTGCATCATGTTAAATTAAATCAAATGGAGAAATATTGCTTTGGCAACTATTTTATTTTATTTTAACAATATTGTAACTTATTATTTTACATTTAATTTTTACCATTACATTTTTTATGTAAAAGTGCCTGCCAACTGCATAAATGTAAATACCCTGTGTAGTTGTATATAGAAAGTGTAGTTGAGAACTTAACAAAGTACATTTATTTTTTATATATATTAAATTTAAAATGTTTAATAATTTTTTTATAGAATCAATTTTATTTTATTTTATTATTTTTTAAAAACAACTATTTTATTTATTTTTTAATTTTTTTTTAGGGTCTGTGCAGCTGGCGTTAAACATGAAATTGCAGGTCATTGCAAACATAATAATCATAATCAAATTGTGCATGCACATATGTACATGCATGTTCATGACCCTAAATGAGAAACTGCGACAAAATGTAATTTTTGTGTTATGGATTAAATTGCCCTGCCCCGCAGCGTACTGTAATACAAGGGTTAAATCAGCCTCTCTGTTACAAAGCACCAATTTGTCACTTGCATTATTTAAAAGCTTCTGGATATAGATGTCACCCTTTGGCTCTACACAGAACAATGTATTGTCTCTAATGGGCTTTTGTATTGAGTCATATAGTGATTCAGAATGTGAGGTTTCCCTTAAGCAGATAATATCTCAATTACTGCCCTAAAAACCCTGCACCGAAAATAAAACGGAGCCAGGGGACTAAATTCTGTCTGAAGTCGTCTCATCAGAAGAACGCTGGCGTCTGAGATAACCCCTGATTTAAAACAGCACATTTCCATTTGAGAGGAGAAGACTGGGAGACTTAAACAGAGGAGTCTCTGCCCTTGCAAGGCAAAGGGAGAAGGTGTAATTAAAAGACGGAAAGGAAAGGGAAAACAATCCCCTCTGGAATGTGGAATAGAATCTTTTCGATTTTCCCTTGCGTCACGTTTCATGTCGGGTCGATGAGGCTGCTTTTGCCTTGCTGCACGCGGCGGAAATGTTTTCTTTTTTTCATGCGCTCCTATCAGGCTCTCGTGGCAAGAGTGATTAAAAGAATCAGATGGTTTTTAGAGGTAATGACAGATGATTGTCACGCCGAGGGCTTATTTGTCTCGCGTGCTTAAAACTTTGACAGGTGCTGGTTAGCGCGGACACCTGGGTGGCATATTAAAATCATCAGTGCAAATAATCAAGGCTTTAATTTGCGGTGTGACTGACTGAAAGGTTTTTTCAAGCCGCTAAGTGTTTTTGTTTATTGCAATTATCTGTAGCAAAACAATCAGCATGCAAATTCAATTATAGCACGCAAGATGCCCAAACACTTCTATTTTTTTAAAAGATATTGTATTAATGGCTAATTTTGAAATCATAGTTGATAGTTTTACGTTTGATCCTAGCGATGCGATGATTACTGCATGCTCTCCAGAACAAGCACTCCTAGTTGATTTGTATACAGTATATATCTATATAGATAAAATACCAATATAAATGCAAGTGCACATTCAAAGCTAATTTACTAAGATCACAATTGCATGTGCAGTCACAGATCACAGTCACAGATTTTTTTTGTTCATGCAAAATGTATACATAGAAATAGGTTGGACTTTTGCATGTTAAAACAGAGGGCTATTATAGTTAACTAAAACTAAAACTAAAATTAAATCCATAAAAAAAATTTTGTTACTTGAAATAAAATAAATGTTAACTGAAATTAAAATAAAATAAATAAAATAAAATAACTTTATTTCAGCTAGCTGGCAAGGCAACATTTCTCATTTTGATTTAGTTTAACTTGATGCAGTAAAATAGCTAAAATTAAAACTGATAGAAAATCAAAATTAGGACTATATAGACACACACACACATTACAGAAAAACTACTAAAAATGACAAATACTAAAACCTAAATTAAAACTTTTATTAAAATTTAAAACTTGTAGTATTTTAATATTAATAACGCTATAATAGTATCTCAGAGATATTAAAATAACACTGTTAATAAATGATATGTGTTAAACATATTACAACAGCATATTTACTAAGTGTAATCTTAATGTGTTGATATGTTGCTTTTGTGTTTTATATTAATAATTTTTTAATAAAAAAATAAAAAAATACACACTACCCGTCAAAAGTTTTTGAACAGTAAGATTTTAAATGTTTTTAAAGAAGCCTTTTCTGCTCACCAAGCCTGCATTTATTTAATCTAAAGTACAGCAAAATCAGTAAAAACTTTAAATAGTTTTTACTATTTAAAATAACTGTTTTAATTTTGAATGTATTTTAAAATGTAATTTATTCCTGTGATTTCAAAGCTGAATTTTTAGCACCATTACTCCAGTCACATGATCCTTCAGAAATCATTCTAATATTCTGAATTTCTACTCAAAAAACAATTATAATTTTTATTATTATGTTGACAACAGCTGAGGTTTCTTTGATGAGCATTTTTCTGAAATATAAATCTTATGTAACATTAAAAATATCTTTATCATCACTTTAAATGGTTTAAATAAATGGTTTAGTCAGTGTATCATTTTATTTCAGATAAATGCTGATCTTTGGATCTTTCTATTCATCAAAGAATCCTGAAATAAATGTACTTTTTAAAACGGTTTTAAACATTGATAATAATAATAATAATTAATGTTTCTTTAGCAGCAAATCATCATATTAGAATGATTTCTGAAGGATCATGTGACACTGAAGACTGGAGTAATGATGCTGAAAGTTTAGCTTTGATCACAGGAATAAATTACATTTTAAAATATACTCAAATAGAAAACTGTTATTTTAAATAGTAAAAATATTTCAAAATTGTACTGTTTTGCTGCACTTTGGATCAAATAAATGCAGGCTTGGTGGGCAGAAGATACTTCTTTATAAAACATTAAAATCTTAGTGTTCAAAAACATTTGACTGGTAGTATTTTTTTTTTTTTTCTTCATGCATGCTATCAAACTTGCACTTTTTATATATAAACCAGGGTCTCAGTGTTAAAAGGATCCGCCATGAGTGATTAGTGTGCAGATAAAGCACAAGGAGAGCTGAACAGAAATAATGATAAAGAGCTTAGTACTAAATCCACGGCAATGAGGTGGGATAACACCCACAAAGTTAAATAACCAAATCGGGATTTAAAGGTGATGCGTGTCATTGTTTCGATCTTAAAATACTTTGACCTATCCCAGATTAACATGCAAAGACAAGGATGCAATTCTAGGTTGATTTTCCACCAAAATGGGCAAACACTGGGCTCTGTGGTCCTATCATTAATTTGATAACAAATAATAAACCTAACACAGAAGCATTGACTTTATCCAGATGAGGTTGTCATGATTTGGCTGGTCACGTACTTTGCCTTTAGGTTATATTACATATTTGATAGAAATGCATTCTGAAGATTTTCTTTAGTTGAACACTGGTTGACATTTGTCGTCTTGATCTTTACAGACACACAGATCTCCCTGGTGACATGTAAGCCAGCAGTTCATATAACTCAAACTCTAAAATAACAGCCTGCAAAATGCCATGAAGAGCATCTGTAATAAAGCAATATGTCTGTGCATCACAAAGACTTTATAAAATGACATAGTTTAACTTCTGACTGGATAAGTCATGTTTAAAGATGTTACAAGCTTCATCAGCATAACGAAAATATGTTTACGGGTTTCCACTACTTAACAGATGTGTGCAATCTGAACTTAGATTTTATTTTATTTTTTTTGCAATTAAAGCACAATTAGCATTCGCCTCCTTTGATCTGCTTGATTCTGTCAGCAGTTGCTCTTCTCTGTAATATCACTGTCATGGAGATGATATGAGGCAGATGGGCATCTTTGCCCAGAACAAATAAACTCATTAAAGCGCTAATCCATTTAGGAGTGAAGTGACACAGAGCTGCATTCGGCTCTCCGTGGATCAAATCAATTTAATAAGATGCTAATTTTCAGCGGGGGTCTCTGTAAATGAGAATCTGCTTACCTGCTGTTCCCGAGGCCTGTCAGGAATCCATTACGAGGCATCAGGTATCGCAAAATACTTTCAGACATTTGCTTTTTGGTGAATGCACGTCTAACAATGTGTCCTCTGTGTCATTTTTTTATAGTCACCTTTAAGTTGGTCCAAACCTGTATGAATTTGGCCTTATAAGAGGATATTTTAAAGAATGCTGGCAACCAAACAGTTGACGGTAGCCATAGTATGGAAAAAATACTATGGAAGTCAATGGCTGTTTGGTTACCAAAATGTCTTCTTTTGTGCTCAACACAAGAAATAAACTCATACGGGTTTGGAGCAAGTGAGGGGTTGAATAAATGACCATAATTTTCATTTTTGGGTGAACTGTCCCTTTAAAGCAGGGGTGCTTAACCCTGTTCTTGGAGATCTACCTTCCTGCAGAGTTCAGCTCCAACCCTGATCAAACACACCTGGACCAACTAATTAGGATCTGAAGGAGCACTTGATAATTACAGACAGGTGTGTTTGATCAGGGTTGGAACTAGGGCTGCTCGATTTTGTCGAAAATCATAATCACGATTATTTTGGTCTAAATTGTAATCACGATTATTTAACATGATTATGACAGGGTCAAGAACTTTATATTAGTGATTAATTTAAAGATAGCAATACAGCAGAAAAAAGATAAAAATAAAAATACTGAATACTAAAGTCTGAAGTCTAAAGTAGTCTTTAAAGAAATTAAATGTAATTATTTGAATATAAAATAAAACAGCATCTTCACTGTAATAGTTAAACATGCTTTGTTTCGTATTAAAACTACAAAAGTCCTTCATTCATTGAGTGATTTTTCTCTTTGTATTTTTACATTTTATTAATATTAAGCATAGACGGCTTAAGGAATATTTGTTGCTGCTTTAAGTGCCACGCGGATCTAATATACTGTTACACATGTATTTTCATTCTTAGCTGTTTATGATCATTTAAGACATAACTGACAAGGGTTTTCATGAATAATCACCAAGCGCCTCATTTTGAAATATTTTTGGTGTGTTTGACCGTTTACACTGTAAAAAGTTTACCAGTTTCTACTTAAAAACTTAAGTTTAGCAGCTGCCTTAAAATGTTAAGTTAAATCAACTTGAGTCATTTCAACTCACAAGTTAAATCAACTCATTTTTATTGTAATAAGTTAAAATGACTTGTAGTTTTAAGCTGACTTAACTTAAAATTTTAAGGCAGCTGCTGAACTTAGGTTTTTAAGTTGAATCTGGTAAAAGCTTTTTACAGTGTAGGCGTGCACCTTGAGCTAAAAGATAACTAAATGTCCGTGATCTGCTCCGTCTCTGAGCACATACACAGAACAGCGCAAGTTTTCTTACGCGCTATTAAAAACACAACATCATAGAAACGTTAATAAATCAAGCATGTCCCGTTTCATGAAAGTCACGTTACATGATTTTGCTGATTTGCATGTTAAATTAGGCTTTTATGGAGAAGCGAAATCGCACCAATGGTAAGGGGGCGGAATTGGGCGCAATAATTGTTTCATCTCGATTACTGCATTTTCATGATCGTTTGAAGCATAAATCGAAACCAAATTTCGATTAATTGGAACTAAACTCTGCAGGAAGAACTCTGTTTTAAAGAAAGCATATCATTGAGCTTCTCCTGTTTGTGATTATTTTTAACATCATGCATAAATTATCATGACTACCTGACAGATACAACTAAAATAGATGCTCCAACATCTGCCAAACTTTAAGTCATTTGGAAAAATAGTAAGATATCACATGAGCTGACTCTTGTAAAATCTACTGGAAAACATTTAGTTTAATTGAACTCAATGCTGGCTGATTTTTGGGGATTTTTCAATCAGTCAGGCTGAGATACTGTAAATAAATCAGGTTGGTTAGACTGAGAAACCAGTTTAAACCTGTTTTCGTTTATACTGATGATGCACATTCTCAACACTGGCTTATTTTGATTTCAGAAAATAAATATATAGAAGTCCTAAAGTTCAGAGAAAGGATGAAAAACATCATGTAAAGCTAAGCTCTGTTTTGATACAAGAAACCTTGACTAACATTATATGTAGTCTTCAGGGCAAACATCAAGTAAAACCTGTAAAAATATAGACTCTTTAATATTTTCCTTGAAGTCTTCCTGGTTCAAAGTCTTAAAACTCACATATGGTTGCATGCATTTCAAAATCTGACAGTCTACATCACAAATGTTTGATTTTCAGCACGCCAAGGGCATAATAATGGTTAATGTGTTTTGTGTTTTGAACAACACTGTTCATTTCCGTGCATTATTTAGGAGTCGGAAAGCCAAGCACAGCTGAGGGGATTATATGAGATTCTTTACATGTCATCATATAATTAAGCTGTAAAGCATTGTTCTGTAACACTGACATTCCCTCCTTTCATCTTTTTTCCAGTGTCAATCACAGTTGGTACTGTACTGGATATTTATGAAAGACTATAAACACTTTAAATACCAAACCCTTCGGTCTCTCTCCACCACTATTTTTAGGTTTTGTCTTTGTGGTTAATTGCCTATAATAATGTCAGCTGCTCCAGAAGAAAAGGTGTCGCTTTATTCCAGTCATGATGGTTGGTCCTCACCATATAATTATGCTTTTTTTTTTCTTCAAAAATCAGGCTGATAAACCCCCCCCCCCCCCCCCCACATCTGATCAGCATCTGTACTATCTATTTTCTCCAGACCAGGAATGTGCCTTTACCTTCAAAGAAATCATGAAGGCAAAATTGACTTGTGCTTTCAACATGAAACAGCACTGGCAACCCATTCATGGTTTATTTTTGAGTGAAACAGGAAATTTGACAAGACATGTAGGAAAGGTCTTTTTATCCATCAGAAAATGAATGAATTGTGAAGGCGGCTCTTGCAGGGACCAAAAAAGAAAGTGCATATATAATACATTAAATATAAACAAATGCATACTTTTTTTAATTGATGTTCAAAATAAAAACTGAGACATTTATTAAAGTCTTAATGAAATCAAAATTGACCCTATTTATTTTGTTAATACACATTCCTGGTCTTAATAAGAATTATCTGGAATATATATATATCACAGCGTGCCTATATATAGCCATATTGCACAGCTAGGAGTGTGATACTGCATTTATACAACAGTTCGACAGCACAATCAGTTCAATCTCTTATTCACAATAAAACATTAGTTTGAATGGCCGCTGAGGAAAGCGATATCTTTATCGTAGTATTCTTTCATCTGTTAAGGGTGATTTCTGATGACAGTGCTGCTCAGTGCATTTGTTGGCTATGTCTTACAAGTTGTTGTTGAAAGTAGACATAACGTCCTTGTTTACAACACTGCCTGAGTCTCTTTCAGTATAAAAGTCTTTATTGTTTACTCACTCATAAAAGCTTCTCTTCTCGCCATCTAATGGTGGAATAATGTAACTAAATCACCATCACAAACACACCGTTTCCCAATACTATTAAATACTGCTGTTATTTATATAAAATAAATTTTTTTTGAATAATATTATTTAATAAACAACAGCAACCATCATAAAACTTGCTAGGCATTTCAGTCAAAAGTACAAAGGCAGCGCTCTGATATACAGCATTAAAGATTAATGAGACCAAAGACTGCTAGATTGTTAGATTTATTCAAAATGAATTATATCTCATGTTTAACCACTATAGAGACATCAAAGCCAGCGGTAAATTCCAGAAGATCTGGCCGAGGTAAGGCTGCTCTCTGCAGGTTCATGAGTGCTAAACGTGTGCTGTCGCCCTGGAACTCACACCCCCGAAAACATTGAAGCAAATTCTCAAATAGACATTATCTTTTTTCTTAACAACCTACATATTTGAAGTCTAAACAAATACATTCTCACCTAAAAAACTCTTAAAACTACATTCCGTGACATCAAAAAAAGTATTATTTATAAAGTCGTAGTGGACATGACACTCGCTTATAGAAGTACCGCAAGCGGAATGAAACAAGCGGTGAAGAGGTTGGAGTTCTGTTATCACTAGAATATTGCATTCCTCTCAGCCAATCAGATTTGAGAACCAGAAAGAACTGTCGTATAAATATATATATAGTATATTCCAGTTTTTATTGTGGAAAAAATCAATAAACATTCTAAAGAAAAAAGTATGTATTTATTTTACTTTTTACATTTTTTTGTTTTTGTCAAAGTGTTTTTTTATATCAGAAATGACTTTCTTCTGATGTGACTAGGGCAATGTGGGTGAGGAAAATATTAATGAATATTATCATAGTCTGTTCCACATTGTTTAGCTCTGCATATCCTGAAGTTAAAAGCACCGCCAGTGCCGTTTCATTTTATCTACTCATTTGCATATAATCTTTACTGAATAATGCTATTATTCTCCTCTACAGGAATACGGCCAGCTCAGAGGTGTGTTTTATAAATGTTTTTGTCCACGTTGTCCTGTGTGCTGTTATCTGTCTGTTTCCCTTACTCCTAAAGAAGAGCAGGGCTATGTTAGCCCCCCATTATGGCACAGTCACCCTCCCGTTTTTGTTCCCATGGACCACCAGCCGATTGCGGTGCCTTCGGAGGGTGAGCTAATCCTGTGTGTGTGATTTTCTTGTAAGACTGCTTACCGGATGACGTCTGCGTCCGTTCCAAGCGCCACCCCTCTAGCCCACGTGCATGGTGCAGTCTGCTTAGCCCAGCGAGAGTGAATACTTTCCCTTTAGCAGATCCCCAAAGCCTCCACAGGCATGGCCGGAATGACACGGAGAAAGCCATGCATGCCTTGGCAGAAGCTCACACACACATAAAGCCTTTAAGAGGCTGTTCTGTTTCACCCTGCTCTCTGTCTCCTACACACACATCCTGTCTGTGTCTGTCAGTTCCTCTGAACTTCTAAAGCAGGGCATCTTTCATCTGCGAGCATTCAAGTGGCTGCCCGGCTGCTGTCCTCCAGTCTCTTTCTCTTTAACCTTCTGCCTGTCTCCTCTATCTCAGGCCCATCTCCAATTCCCAAACAAATATCCTGTCACTCAGAAAGTGTCTGTCATGTTATTGTTGTTATTATTGTTGTTGGTGTCTGCTTCTGAAGTAATTCTGTTCATGATTTTTTCAACAGACCTGCAGTATAGGTTGTCAGTTTCAAGTGAATTGACCATGGTAACAGTAGCCGAAATGTCCAAGTTATTGCAGTCATTGTTATGGTGAACATTTTTTAGTGGTGGTAAAATTTTAAGTGTATGTCCAGTTTAAATCAAAAGTTTACATGCACCTTGCAGAATCTGCAAAATGTTGATTATTTGACCAATATAAGAGGGATCACACAAAATGCATGTTATTTTTTATTTAGTACTGACCTGAATAAGATATTTCACATAATTTTTTTTAATACACAGTCCACAAGAGAAAATAATAGTTGATTTTATAAAAAAAAAAAAAAGTTTACATACACTTGATTCTTAATACTGTGTTGTTACCTGAATTGTTTTTTTTTTTTTTTTGTTTAGTGATAGTTCATGAATCCCTTGTTTGTCCTGAACAGTTAAACTGCCTGCTGTTCTTCAAAAAAATCCTTCAGGTTTTTGTTTTTTCAGCATTTTTGTGTATTTGAACCCTTTCCAACAATGACTGTATGATTTTGAGATCCATTTGTTCACACAGAAGACAACTGAGGGACTTTTATGCTATTACAGAAGGTTCAAACACTCACTGATGCTCCAGAAGGAAAATGATGCTTTAAGAGCCAGGAGTGAAAACTTTTGAACAGAAAATATATTTTTATTAATTAGCCGAAGTGTCATATTTTTTCATTTAGTACTGCCATTCAGAGGCTACATAAGATAGTTACGTGTTTCCCAGAAGACAAAATAAGCTACATTTATTTACCCTGATCTTCAAATTCCAAAAGTTTTCACACCCTGGATCTTAATGTGTGGTTTTTGCTTCTGGAGCATCAGTGAGAGTTCGAACCTTCTGTAATAGTTGCATGTTTTTGCTTTTACAGAATTAACAATTAAAAAAATTTCAATATATATTTTTGCTTTTACATAATTAACAATAACTGTACAAACTGATGGACACATTGGTTACCATGGTAAATGTTTTAAGGGTTGCACAGTGCCTGGTAAATAATGTCTTTAATGGCTTATTTTTAATGTTTCTTCAATCTTCATAAGTGCAGCACTCAGAATAGGCTGCGGTCACACTTCCCATACGGTGTGAACTCGCTTAGTCCACCTGCTCTCTGCTCTGGGTTTTCAACACCTTCACACCTCCTACCCTCCATTTTCTCCCTTCAGACTGGACAATTTATTTCTTTATTTCTTATCATTAGTTCACTATGTGTTGCTGTTCAGAGCTGTCTCTTGTCAAGTACAGCTATTCTGGGAATGTGACATTTCATTTCTGCTGTTTTCAGCTTTATTTGAGCGAGCAAAGGGCCAATGAGTCTACTGTGATAGGTTAGTCTCCTCTTCACCTTTCTTTTTCTAAACATCTTTCAGAGATGAATTTGTCTGCTTGCTGCTCAGAGAGTTGAGTTACTGCCTGAACCAATGAGAATTCAGAAAACTATAGTCAAGAAAGACGAGGTGGAGATGCACTTCTGAGATTTTACAGATGATTCGATATTGCATGGTATAGCGTGTAAGATTTGGACATTTAAGTTTTAGGAAATGTATTGTTATTCTTTAAAAGGATAGTTCTTTTCCCCACATGAAATCCACAAGAAAAGAATGTGTCAAGGAAAGGGTCAGCGTTAGTCAATTATGTCCCCAATCATCATTGAAATTGCTCTCTAAATGGGAATCACAACTTCAGCAACTGTGTGCGCTTTCAAAGAAATGTCTTACGGTTTCAAAAGGTGGTAAATACTTAGCCCAATTTTCTTTCATTGCATTGAAATGTTTAAACTTTGAAGCCGAGAGATTTATGTTGTCTTTGTTTCGAATATAATAGTCGACTCTTGCTAAGACGATTTGGGAAAGCAATTGTAGCTGTCCTCACCCACCTCGACTAATCATTCCAGCGAGTGACCTCCCACTGGTGCCAATTACCATTAATACACTGTGCCATTCATCTATTTAAATCTGTGCCACCTGTCAAATATAGACAGCATGCGCTCCGCTAGAATGCATTCCCCGCATAACCCACCGCTAAAGATGGCGCCATTCTCTCAGAACTGGGCCATGCCAAAGACACTCATGTACGGCAGCCAGGAGAATCTATTTTCAGTCCGGTGCAAATGAGACCGCAGGCATCACGCTACGTGTCTGGCCTATAAACTTGACTGTATACCTTACAATATTGAGATCTAAGTGATATGTAGCCCAGCTGATGACCCAAGTGGCCTAGACTTTAGGATATATGGGTGAGCACAGATTAAACTACTGTATAGCCAACCATTGTGCTGTTTATTTCAAATAAAAATGAAGTAATGATTGGTAAAAGAAAAACCTCTTGAATTTATTCATTTTTAAAATAGTTGTTAACAAATGAGGGCTATTTTTGTGCCACTCAATAATCATTTGAGGAGTGGATAAACAATTAAACAATCACTTATTGTTGAGAATAAATAGATAAAAGAATCATCTATCAAGTAATTAAAATACGTGCTACTCAGTAATCATCTGAGGAGTTGATGATTAAACAATCAGTTATTGTTGAGAATAAATAGATAAAAGAATCATTTGTCAAGTATTATAAATATATCAGTTAATAAAGTCTAAAAGAAAAACTAATTAAAAACAATATTTGTTTTGACTGTTTATAATATTACAATCAAATGCGATACTTTGCGAAAGTCTTCATACCCCTTATTTTTTTGATTTTATGTTGCTGCCTTATATTAAACTGCTTTAAATGACTGTTTTTCCCCACATCGATCTGTACTCCTTACACCATAATGACAAAGCAAAAACAGAATTGTCACAACTTCGTACATTTACTAAAAATAAATCACCTCAAATAAGTACATTGCATAAGTATTCATACTCTTAACTCAGTACTCATCTAAAGCACCTTTACAGCCTCAAGTGTTTTTGGGTATGATGCAACAAAATTTGCACATCAACATTTGGCAATTATCTGCCATTTTTCTCGTCACCTCTTTAACCCTCAAGCTCTGTCAGCTTGAATGAGGTCTGGCAGACATTTTCAGGTTTCTCCAGAAATGTTCGATTGGGTTCAAGCCCAGGTTCTGGCTGGGCCACTAAAGGACATTCACAGAGTTGTCTATAAGCTACTCTTGCTGTGAACTTAGGTTCATTGCCCTGTTAAAAGGTAAACCTTCTGCCCAGTCTGAGGTTCTCTAAATGCTCTGGACTGGGTTTTCATGAAGGCTATCTCAATATTTTGTGCATTGAGCGTTTCTTCGACTCTGACGAGTCCCTTATTCCCTGCCGCTGAAAAGCAGCCCCACAGCATGAGGCCGCTACCAGCACACTTTACTTTTGGGATGGTACTCTGCAGGTGATGAGCAATGACTGGCTCCTTCAAACATGATGCTTGGAATTGAGGTTCATCAAACCAGAGAATCTTGTTTCTCACAGTCTGAGAGTCCTTTAGATGCTTTTTTGCAAATTTTGCAAAGTCTTTACTGAGGAGAGGATTGAATCTTGTCACACCACCATAAAGTCCAGATCGGTGGAGTGTTGCAGTGATGTTTGTCTTTCTGTAGATTTCTCCTATTTTCACATATGATCATGGAGCTCAACTAGAGTGACCATCAGGTCCTTGGTCACCACTTTAACCAAAGCCTTCCTCCATCAGTTGCTCAGTTTTTCCAGGAGCCCAGATCTAAGAAGTGTCCTGGTTGTTTTAAACTTTCATTGAGGTTAACTGAGACTACATGCTTCTGTGAACCTTTAATGCAGCAGATTTTTTTCTGAACACATCCACAGATCTGTGCCTTGCAAAAATCCTGTTTCTGAGCTCTACAGGCAGTTATTTTGACCTTAGGGCTTGGTTTTTGTTTTGATATACATTTTCAGTTGTTGGACCTTTTATTAGGACGTGTGTGCATTTCCAAGATGTGGATATGAATACTTATGCAATGGAATCATTTAAGTTTTTATTTTTAATAAATTTGAAAAGATTTTTTTGCAAGAGAAGTTTTTTTCAAAAAGGAAGAGACGATCGTTTCACCTGACGTCCTGCTTAAAATTAGGTGCTAAGGTAACGTTACAGTGATCTGTCACAACATTAAAGAACCACGAAACAGTATTTATTGTTTTGACTTTCTTACAAAATGACTAAATTAGAAAGCTGAGATTTCTGAGATTTATAATTTTTTGAATTATTTTAATGTATTTTATTGTACTTATTCTTGATTTGCCACCTTAGACTGGTACTCTGTCCTGAAGTTACGTTTTAAAGATGGTTATGGATAAAGTTGTGACTGTATGGCAGTAAGGATAGTGTTCAAAGTCTAGAAATAGGTCAACAGCTTCCAAGTTTAGAACATTTTTAAATATTCAAAGTCTATAAAGTACATCATTGACCTTTGTGGAGTTGTCAGAAGGAAGACGTTCCCTTTCTGTGTGTCAGTATCAAAACCCAAAGCCAGACCCAAGAGTGTTGGAAGCTAAAGTGCAGGTTTGTTTCCCGTGGTGTGAGACGCTGAGGTGGGCCTGTCCAGACACGGTGGCCTGCGGCTTCACCTTCTTTCCGCAGACGCCGCCTCACAAGTTTGAAAGGATTGACCTTTCAGATTTGACCTGTGGTTTAAGCCTAATTCCTCGCACGAGGATGTTCTAACCTCCCCCTCTCTGTTCTTCTGTCTGCAGACTTGAACGAGTGTGGCCTCAAGCCTCGGCCGTGTAAACACAGGTGCATGAACACGTACGGGAGCTACAAATGCTACTGCCTAAACGGATACATGCTGTTGCCTGATGGGAGCTGTGGAAGTGAGTCACATCTCGTTGTTTTGCACGTGGTGTCCAGCTGTGTCAATCGTTGCCTCGTTCAATAGCTCTTCAACGCTCTGCTTGAAAAGTATGATAGTGCTGCCCAGCGGGGTGAACCGCAATGTGTATACACTGTTTCTACAAGCTAGATTTCCACAGGCTTTTCAGCATATCAAAACAGCTTTAGCAAGAAAAAAAAATAGTTAATGCAAAAACTGTGTATACAACATAAATTTTCATTTGGAGAAGAAAACAAAAGCAGTATATGTCTTAGATTTTCTTCTGTTTATTTCAGTTTTTTTAACCTTTATTTAACCAGAAACTACTCTCTGAGATTAAAAATCTCTTTCACAGGAGTTTCCTGACCAAAATGGGCAGCAATACAGTCAGTAACATCACAAATATACACCCCACAAACAGACTAATGACACTTAAAACAATTGCATATTGTTAAATCATCTTCCATTTGCCAGATAACGGATTAAAAATGATTTAAAGGCAGCACATTTTGTAATTTCAATTTCGATTGAAGAAGATTCCAATCAAATGGCGCTGCATACATAAAAGCTTTTTTACCTAGGTCAGGTCGAATAAAAAATCTGGATTTAAAAGGTTTTATTTTTTTCCCTGTAGAAATTCTTGTTAAAAATAATTATACTTTTATAGTTTCTTTAGAGAAGGGAACTGTAAGAGGTTTTGTTGTATATTTTATATATTTTATTCCCATACACAAATCGGATAATCAGATGCACTTTACTATTTCTTCAAATATGCATTTAAAAGTTTTTTTATATTAAAAATTTTCTGGTTAAAAATAGTTATATTTTTATAGTTACATTTAGAGAACAGAACAAAGAGTTTAGCAGTGTATTTTTTATTTTTTATTTTTCCATAAACAAATTATATATATATATATATCTTCAAATATTCATATAAAAGATTTTTTCCTGTAATAAAATTATTCTTGTTAAAATAGTTTTATTTTTATAGTTACACTTAGAGAACAGAACAAAGCTTACTTAGTTTAGCATTGTCTTCCTTATTTTATTTTATTTTATTTTATTTTATTTTATTTTATTTTATTTTATTTTATTTTATTTTATTTTATTTTATTTTATTTTATTTTATTTTACACAAATCAGATAATGCAAAAATTAGTAATACATTTTATTTTTAGAGATTCACATTAGCAGAATTATTTTATTTTATTATTTCTTCAAATATGCATCTACATTTTTTTGTATACATTTTTTCTGGTTAAAAATATTTTTCTGTATTCAAATTATTCTTGTTAAAACTAGTATTATTTTTAAAGTTTCATTTAGAGAAGAGATCAAATATGCAATTTAAAGGTTTTATTTTTTTCCCTTTAAAAAAACAACAAAACGAAACACAATTTTCCTTCCTAGATTTTTTTTTGTGTATTTTTATGTGTGTTTTTATAGTCTCTTTTCCTGTACACAAATGATTCTTAGAGCTCAGGGCGTCCCTCAACCCTGCAGAGAGCTTTCAAATGACTCACAAAAATATGAGAA
>NC_133366.1:11345262-11447628 GCF_049309525.1 Garra rufa
AACAATGACAAATAACTATAAAAAATACATTATTATTGTTATTTATTATTGTTGTTGTTTTTGTTGTTGTTGTTAAAAATAAAAAAAAGTTGCTGAAAATATATAATATATATATATATAGAGATCAAGATATAAAGGGCCAGGATGAAATATCTAAAATAAAAATAAAAATAATATTAAAATGCCATTATACTGAAAACTCAATTCAGCCTGCCATTTTAATGGCATTTTAATCTATTTTTATTTTAGATATTTAACCTGGTCCAGTATATATTGATCTATTACTTAGAACACGAAAATATAGTGATTTTGTAACACCGCCATCCACCCCATTTTTTTTCTTTCAAAGACCTAAGGGAATAATTGAGTTTTATTTTTGTTTTTCCACCTGCATTAGCAGGAACAATGTGCCATCTCCTTTTCTCTAGAGTGTTTTTTACCCTTTTCTCTAGAGTGTTTTTTACCTCGCTGTCTCATGGAAAATGGGTTGCACTGTGACGACCCCCTCGACACCGATGTGGAGTGGTGTTTCTCCGCAGGGCTAATAGATCACTGCACAATCTAATAACACAAGGTTATCTGCTTCACTGCCCATTTCCTTCAAGGCCATGAAGCTAAATGTAGAATAGTGTGTTCCCTTCTCTGACCTGTGGCCTCGCACCCCATTTAATAGCGATTCATCTTTTGTCTGTGTTCATTTGCTTGGCTGCTTATATATGGAACACCTATAGGTGCATTCTGTTTTTCATCCATGTCTTTTATGCTTACAGTAAGTGGTTCTGTGCTGTATTGAAAGTGGAAGAAATATATGATTGTATGGTAAGTGCTAAATCTGGTTTCTGTATGTTCCTGTCAGATGCCCGAACATGCAGCATGGCGAACTGCCAGTACGGCTGTGAAGTAATGAAAGGAGAAGTTCGCTGCCAGTGCCCTTCCCCAGGTCTACAGCTGGCTCCAGATGGCAGGACCTGTGTGGGTATGTGTTCATGGGTAATGCATTTCTGCAGCAGCTGATTACAATTCACTGCTTTACTTACTTGAAAAGGGAAAGTTTTCTCGAGCTGTGTAAACAAAGTTCATATTTATTTTGAACTGGAGAAAAGTTTCTCCAACAAAATAATAATGTATACTATAACTATATATATATACTTTAGATTTATTATTATGTAATTTATTTAATTTATCAATAAAAATACATTTAGAAAATATTAATTTATTTTATAATATAAATTAATAATAATAAAAAATTATATTATTAATAATAATAATAATTATTATTATTATTATTGTTGTTATATAATATATATTTATATATTTTTTATTATTAATTACTTATTCATCTTTTTTAGTCCTCAATTTTTTAAATAGTTATTTATATATTCCTTAAACAATATATATATATATATATATATATATATATATATATATATATATATATATATAATTTATATGTATGTGTATATTTATTATTTATTATTGATTTATTATTATTAATGACATTATTAATAATTAATTATTATTATTATTATTATTATTATTATTATTATTAATGACAAATTTAATATATAGTGCAGTGAAGTCAATAAGTCACCCTGTTATTTTGCAAGTTCTCTTACTTAGAAATCATGGAGGGGTCCACAATTTTCAGCATAGGTGCATTTCCCCTTTGAGAGACAGAATCTAAAAATAAAAATCCAGAAATCACATTGTATGATTTTTTTAACAATTTATTTGTGAATTACTGTGTCAAATGAGTATTTGAACACTTGAGTCAAAATTTTTTAATATTTGGTACAGAAGCCTTTGTTAACAATTACAGAGGTCAAACGGTTCCTGTAGTTCTTCTCCAGGTTTGCACACACTGCAGGAGGGATTTTGGCCCACTCCTCCATACAGATCTTCTCTAGATCTGTCAGGTTTCGGGGCTGTCGCTGAGCAACACAGAGTTTCAGCTCCCTCCAAAGATTTTCTATTGGATTTATGTCTGGAGACTGGCTAGGCCACTCCAGAACCTTGATATGCTTCTTACGGAGCCACTCCTTGGATTTCCTGGCTGTGTGCTTTGGGTCATTGTCATGTTGGAAGACCCAGCCACGACCCATCTTTAATGCTCTGACTGAGGGAAGGAGGTTTTTGCCCAATATGTCACAATACATGGCCCCGTTCATCCTCTCCTTAATACAGTGCAGTCGTTCTGTCCCCTGTGCAGAAAAACACCCCCAGAGCATGATGCCTGAGTTAAGACCAAAAAGTTCTATTTTGGTCTCATCTGACCACAGGACTTTCTCCCATGACTCCTCTGGATCATCCAGATGGTCCCTGGCAAACTTCAGACGGGGCCTGGACATGGGCTGACTTAAGCAGGGGAACCTTCCGTGCGATGCAAGATTTTAAACCATGACGTCTTAGTGTATTACTGATAGTAGCCTTGGAAACGATGGTCCCAGCTCTCTTCACGGCATTGACCAGCTCCTCCCGTGTAGTTCTGGGCTGATTCTTCACCATTCTTAGCATCAACAAACATACTTATAAAATGTATAGGCCTATCTTATATGCACTGTAAATTGCCTTGAATAAAATCATCTGTTAATTTGCATCACTGTAAATAGATGTAGACTTCTGTAAGAAGTCTGTCAAACTGTAAAAACATTAAATAAAAAATGACATGACCCCTTTAAGTCAGAAGAAAAGAGAGCGCGATCTCTTTGTGCTCTTGTCGTCTTTTGAATATATGACATGATCTAGACATGTTTTTTTTCCATGGCTGTCAGAGAAGATGACAAAATTTTTCATTGAACGTATCACAAAACACAGTCACTTTCATTAACGGCTGCATTCCTGCTACAGAGCCTTAAAAATGGCAATAGTCCTTGACAACTGAGCTGCGCTTCTTCGTTTGATCCGGTAATTATGCTTTAAGTGCTTGGATATTTCATTGTGGCATTTGTTAATGATTGCCTTAATGGCATGCCATAGTCACAGAGACCACATCTCACATAAACATTTTTAAGAAGCCCATATTCACCTCATCTTAACCACACAGTTCACTAAATCACAAATGGATTGCAACAAATTGAGTCAGTTAACCTCTGTGGCACTTCAACACACACATATGTCTAGCTCCGCTCCTTACATTTTTTCCCACCTTTCTGCCTTTTTTTCTGGAGGCTACGAGTAGGGGAGTGCAGAAAACAGCGTGAGATTTTTAAAAGAGGACCATCAATCAGAGACTGACCATCTTAATGTTTCACAGCACAGGTGTTCAACTCTTCAGGTATTTCAGCCGAGGACTTTTATTGCTCCGAGGAGGGCAGCTTGTGTTAGATGGATGTCTGTACATGCACACTTAAGTGTCGAGTTTGCCCCACACACCTCTCAGTCTCCTGCAGAGCATTCACACACCGCTTTGATGCATATTGCAGTTTAGCTAAACGTTAGATGCAGCATATGCCAACACAAAATATCAAAGTATGTAAGGATTAATGTACAGAGAGCCGGGCAACATCTCAAAAATGAACAGATGACAGCATTATGCAACATACAGTTGAAGTCAAAAGTTTACATACACCTTATTATTTTACTAAAATAAGAGGGATCATATAATACGATTTTTCAAATAAAAGACATTTACATATAGTCCACAAGAGAAATGATAGTTAAAGGTACTGTATGTAAGAAATTTATTTCAGTTAATCATAAAATGGCCCTGACATGTCACTAGACATTAAGAAATCATGTTCATTTCAAATACTTCTATCACTGACAACCAGAGGCGGACAGAGTACACAGCTTCATTACTTGAGTAAAAGTACAGATACCCCTTGCTAAATTTTACTCAAGTACAAGTAAAAGTACTACAGTCAGATGTCTACTTAAGTAAAAGTACTGAAGTACTTGTTTTTAAAAGTACTTGAGTACCAAGAGTACAAGAGTACATTTTCTAAATATTACATTACTACTGCCACAGTGCTTACATTTATGTACAGAAACGTCTTACATGGAGTTATGAAAAATTTTGCACCCACATTTGAACCTGACTGTGTTAAACACACCACATACTCAAGAACATCAAAGCAAATGCTCAGCTTACATTAATGTGTAATATCAGAAAAGAAAATTCAGCTAACAATTGTTTTTTCATCAATCAAGTCAATTAAACTAAACCAGCAAAGAAGGCAATATAGTAATGTTCTGACACAACTCTGAACTGGGGCCATGGGTTGGCACATTCCTGGGATGGACCTGCTGCGTTTTCATCCATTGTTTCGTCCATGGTTTCGTCTCTTATCTAAATCATTATCTGACCATGGAGTTGACTTTGGCGGAAAGCTGAAGATGATTGCTGATAGGCTGTCCCAATCAGTGGCGTCTGCACAATCCAATCGTGTTTGAGAGGGAAACAACAAATTGAGGGTTTCCGAGATTTTTCTTTTTTCCTTTTTTTAGAAGAAGTAATGGGTACTCACGGTTATGGATAGAAATGTAGTGGAGTAAAGAGTACAATATTTGCCTCTCAAATGTACTTGAGTAAAGTCATGAGTACTCCCCAAAAATGATACTCGAGTAAAGTACAGATCCCTCAAAATTGTACTTAAGTACTGTACTCAAGTAAATGTACTCCGTTACTGTCCGGCTCTGCTGACAACAGTGGTCCGGCCAGGATATTGTCATTTAAAAGTGCCAGTTGCAGCCCACGACTGATGTTATTGTTGTCATTTTGTGTTTTGGTCTGAGGCTCCACCCTCCAGCTATCTACCAATCACGAAGTCAATAGAGTTTCGTCATCCGGGTTGCCAGCTCTGCTCTAGTTACAGCTGCAGCTACGAACATGTCGGATAAAACATTTATAACGTTACGAAACCTAAAAGACCTCGTTATGAATCCGAAATACGTCGTGACAAAGTCCGAAATAAAACAAGGATTTGTATAGGAGATGCCTTTGAAAGATGGAGACGGCTGAAAACGGAGAAGAATTTGAAGACAGACGCCAACATTGCTAATGCCGCGTTCCAGACAACCCGTAACTCGTGTTTTTCCGACCTTCTACCAGTGAAAGTGAACTGAAACGGCAGTCAAATATGGAAGGTCGGAAAAACACGAGTTACGGGTTGTCTGGAACGTGGCATTAGCTGGCAACCTCGAGTCAGGGGGGAGGGGGAGGGGATACACCGTTCTACAGTATTTTGAAAGTGATTGCAGTACCAGTTTTGGCCACAATCCTACATACGGTTCCTTTAAAATAAATAGAATTTATAAATATTTCCCTGTTCAAAAGTGTACATATACTGTGATGTTATCTGAATGATCCACAGCTATGTTTTTTGTTTAGTGATAGTTGTTCATGATTCCCTTGTTTGTCCTGAACAGTTAAACTGGACGCTTTTCTTCAGAAAAAATCTTCAGGTCCCACAAATTGTTTGGTTTTATAGCATTTTTGTTGCTATACATTTTTGTGTATTTGAACCGTTTCCAACAATGACTGTATGATTTTGAAATCCATATTTTCACACTGAGGACAACTGAGGGACTCATGTGCAACTATTACAGAAGGTTCAAACGCTCACTGATGCTCCAGAAGGAAAAACAATGCATTAAGAGCCAGGGGGTGAAAACTTTTGAACAGAATGAAGATGTGTACATTTTTCTTATATTGCTTAAATATCACACAATTAGTACTGCCCTTCAGAAGCTACAGAAGATACTTACATGTTTCCTAGAAGACAAAATAGGTTAAATTTACCCTGATCTTTAAATTTAAAAAGTTTTCACTCCTTAACTCTTAATGCATTGTGTTTCCTTTTAAAGCATCAGCGAGCGTTTAAACCTTCTGTAATAGTTGCATATGAGTGTGAAAATATGATCTTAAAATCATACAGTCATACAGTCATTGTTGAAAAGGGTTTAAATACACAAAAATGCTGAAAAACCAAAGAATTTTAGGGACCTGAAGGATTTTTCTGAAGAACAGCGGGCAGTTTAACTGTTCAGGACAAATAAAGGACTCATGAACAACTATCACTAAAAAAAAACAAACAGCTGTGGATCATTCAGATAACAACAAAGTATTAAGAATGAAGTGTATGTAAACTTTTGAACTTATTTTCTCTCGTGAGCTATATGTAAATGTGTTTTATGTGAAATATCTAATTCAAGTCAAAAACCTCAAGAACCAGACTTTATTTGACTGAGACCTTTTTAATTTGATCCAGTCTGGAGAATGAAAACGAGTGGAGAAATGATGGATCGGTGTGTTTGTTTTGCAGATGTGGATGAATGTGCCACAGGTCAAGCGGTTTGTCCACGTTTCCGTAAGTGCATCAACACATTTGGGAGCTACATCTGCAAGTGTCATGATGGCTTTGACCTGCAGTACATCAACGGGAAATATCAGTGTACAGGTGAGCAGTTTTGAGTTTTTTCAAATGCCTTTCAAACGGAGTGAATCAGTAGTTTGTCATAATTTGATTAGAAGATTCTGAAATACCTTGCTTTTGCTTTTGTAGAACTTTAACTAAAAAAATCTTTTTAAACTTAACTCACATTCCTGCCAACGGCAGACGTTTTGTGCCAAGTTCAGGTTTTATATAATACAGTGCCAATTGTTTTAAACATTACATGTTTTTCAGTTTTATAAATAGATAACAAGATCACTCTCTTCCAAAACTTAGTGAGTTGCCTGTAAGAGGCTTTTTCAGGTCTCATAGGTTTACTTTTAAACAAAAATGTTTGTTCAAAAATCCAGTGTTATTGTTATATCTTCTTTTAGATGATCAAAAGAGCTTTTCTTTTTTTAACCAATTAGTACTATACCAAGTAGTCATGCGTCAAAATTTTGGCAAGTATTTGTCTAAAATAGCAAAAAAGGAAAAAAAACTATGAAACATTGATGTTTAATTAGCGGAATCGGTGTCTATTTCATGCACACAATGTGAATAAACTACAACAGCAGTGCTGGTTAAACAATATTGACTTTTTGATTTCAAACAATCTTTATTTTGTAACCATTATTGTTTAAATCCCAAGAATTATGTTTTAGTCTATGCTGTTTTCAGCTGATGTCTGAACAAAAATGCACCTAACATGCACTAAGCACAATAAGCTTCTTTTTTGTAATAAGTCTCAAAAGTGTTCAAATTCAGAACATTTTATTGTGAAATTTAGACAATAAATATAATTTTGTATTTTTGCAATACCATCCCTCTGGAATA
The DNA here is from genome assembly GCF_049309525.1 of Garra rufa. NCBI lineage: Eukaryota > Metazoa > Chordata > Actinopteri > Cypriniformes > Cyprinidae > Garra > Garra rufa. The sequence continues at coordinate 11,352,471 of NC_133366.1, forward strand.
ATAATAGCTCACAATATTATTTTTCTTTGTATTTTGGATCAATTACACTGCCAATCAATTTGGGATTAGTAAGACGTGAAATGTTTTTTAAAGAAGTCTCTTACACTTACCAAGGCTGCATTTATTTGATCAAAAAAAATGTTATTACAATATAAAATAATGGTTTCTATTTTAATATACTGTAACATATCATTTATTCCTGTGATGCAAAGATGCATTTTCATCAGCCATTACTCCAGTCTTAACTGTCACACGATCCTTTAGAAATCAGTCTAATATGCCGATTTATTACTTTTATTATCAATGTTGAAAACAATTGTGCTGCCAAATATTTTTTTTGGAACCTATGATACTTTTTTCAGGATTCTTTGAAGAATAAAAAGTTAAAAAAGAACAGCATTCATTGAAAATATAAATCTTTTCTAACAATATGAGCCTTTGCTATCACTTTTTTTTAATCAATTAAACACATCCTTGCTGAATAAAAGTATTATTTTCTTTAAAAAAAAAAAGAAAGAATAAAAATTGTACTGACCCCAAACTTTTGAACAGTAGTGTATATTGTTAGAAAAGATTGCTATTTTAAATAAATGCTGTTTTTTTTTTATTATTCATTAAAGAATCCTAAAAAAATGATCACAGGTTCCAAAAAAATAATAAGCACAATTGTTTTCAACATTAATAATAAATTAGCATATTAGAATGATTTCTGAAGGATCATGTGACACTGAAGACTGGAGTAGTGATGCTGAAAATTCAGCTTTGATCATAGGAATAAATTAGATTTTAATGTATAGAAAAACATTATTTTACACCATAATAATATTAAAAATCTTGCTAACTCCTAAACTAGATTTTAAAACAGAGCCATTGACTCATATTCCATTGACTTAAATATACCTGATCTCACAGAGCTCATCCTTCCTGCTTTAATAATTTTTGGGTTTCTTTCTTTTTTTCTTTCTTTTAAGATGTGAATGAATGCGCTTCAAATCAACACCAGTGTGGTCCCTACGCCACCTGCTATAACACACCTGGTTCATACAAGTGCAAGTGTAAGGAAGACTATAGAGGCGTGGGCTACGACTGCAAACGTGAGTATGCAAGAATTATTGCGATTGCATAATAACAGCTCGCTGCACTAAAATTAACTTTTTTTTGGCATCTATGATTCCATAATAAACTTTTACCACCTATGAAATCTTTCCATTCCACAAAAGGTTCCTTATAGTACAAAAAAGGTTCTTTAGATTATTAAAATGTTCTTCAGACAAAAAAAAAAAAAAAAATTGTATTACAAGTTTTCTCAAATGTTAGGTTTAAATATGCATATGAGGCATTATTTAATGAAATAAATAATGCTAATTTGCATACATTTCTAGTACAAAAATCTAAGCACTGGATGAAGTCAGTTTCAAAATTATTGTTTTTTTTTTGACATATTAGAGTCAAATGTTTTCACAGAGGGAATTTTGGGTCTCTCGTTTCTTCACAAAATAATTCAGAAAAAACAGATGGGAAACACTATATTTTTTACCATTTTTTGGGGAATAAAATGTATAAAATCAAGCAAATTATGTATGAACAAATCCCTCTGTAAAAACCTTCAGGATATAGATTTTTTGGAGACATTTTGAGAAAACGGCAAGTTTTACACAAAATATGCTTTGTAATTAAAATCTATTGACACAAATAGATGAAGCTATAAAAGCAACACTTAACAGTGTTTTTTGGATGTTTTCTTTACGCTAGTCTGTAAAACACTTTATGAAAAAAACAAAAAGCCCAAAATCTCCAACTTGATAGGTGCATAAAAAAACAGCATTTTTGCCTGCAGTGTCTCCCCTTAAGAACCGATCACTGAAAGATTCTTTTTGGAACCATTATTCATGAACAATCTGCAATGCTACAGTGGATACAGCAATCCAAACTGTGAATAAAATTAATATCCCAACAATAAAAAATATCTAATTTGGATAAACGAACACATTCCATGCATAAACTAATCACATTACAGCTCAGGCAACAATTTAATTGGTCCCCATCTGTTCTCAGTTGCGGTGATTCTGATTAATTTAGATTAAAAGCAGCTGTATGAAGTAAAATAAGGTGGAACGGTGCTTTCAAAAGCACTTCAAGATAAAGGTTTGGAAAGGCTTAAGTCAGGAGACATTAGTATAAAGGCTTTAAAGCACAAGAGCTGAGGCAAGGTTATCATTAAGAGGTAGAAGGCATACGGTCAACCCTTGAAAGGAGATAACCATGCAAAAGGCTGATCACAAACACTGCCAGGAGATTGATGGACTTTGAAGGAGCTACAGGCTTTTTTATTGCAAAGACTGATCTGGCTTATATGAGAAGGTGGCAACAAAGTAGCAACATTATTAAAAAGTTTATGATCTAGTGGCAAACCACTGCCTCCTAAGGCAAAACCACTGTTTTTGTAATGCACTGGTCAGTTTTAATAATATATTCCGAATGGTATATGAACAAACCGGTCTTACCAGAGGGGAAGAACGTATGTTGTAATCTATTAGTTAGATTTTTACACAATTCACCTGTGGGGTCTTGCTGTAAACCATTACTGCAGTTCTAGCACTGTGGGAAATTTGTAGAATTTTGTTCCCTTTTTTTCTTGGATTGGTGCACTTGTCACTAAAGAAAAGAAGATGGATGGTGCAAAATCTTGATGAAAAGCCGTAGCCTCAGCCAGGAAGTTGAACATAGGTAGATTGTTCAGCTTTCAGCATGACAGCATCCCATAGCACAACGCCAACAGAGCGAATAGTGGATGAATGACAGGAAGGACAGCGTCAATGATTGGAGGCATCAGAGTCCTGACTGAAATCTTCAAAAAATCTTAGGAATGAATTGAGATGGACAGTCCCATCAATTGTTACAATGCATATTTGTGTAGATACAATAAATGGAAAAAAAGAGAAAATATATATGAAAAGTATATGCCCTACTGTTGAAAAGTTTGAGGTTGTAAGATTTTTTTTTTCTCACCAAGGCAGTATTTATTTAATCAAAAATATAGTTAAAAATTAATATTGTGGATTTTTTTTACATTGTAAAATAACCATTTTATGTATTTTTAAATGTAATTTTTAACATGATTATTCTAACATGCTGATTTGCTGCTCAACAGTTGTGCTGCTTAATATTTTGGTGGAAAACCATGATATATTTTTTCAGGATTCTTTAATATAAAGTTCAACAGAACAGTATTTATTTGACATAGAAATGTCTGGTCTGTCAAAGTTTTTACTGTCTCTTTTTATCAATTTTTATTAGTTTCTTAAAATAAATGTACAGACCCCAAACGTTTTTAAACAGTAAGATTACTTTTTTTTTTAAAGAAGTCTCTTCTGCTCACCAAGCCTGCATTTATTTGATCAAAAGTACACAATTTTTAAAATATCTTTACTATTTAAAATAACTGTTTTCTATTTAAATATATTTTAAAATGTAATTTCTTCCTGTGATTTCAAACATGAATTTTTTGCACCATTACTCCAGTCACACGATCCTTCAGAAATCATTCTAATATTCTGATTTGCTGCTCAAAAACATTTTTTATTATTATTATGTTGAAAACAGCTTAGTAGATTTTTTTCAAATGCTGATCTTTGGATCTTTCTATGGTTCTATCAAATAATCCTGAAAAAAATGCACTCAACAGTTTTAAAAATTGATAATAATAATAATAATAATAATAATAATAATAAAAATGTTTCTTGAACAGCAAATCAGCATATTAGAATGATTTCTGAAGGATTATGTGACACTGAAGACTAGAGTGATAATGCTAAAAATGTAGCTTTGATCACAGGAATAAAATACATTTTAAAATATATTCAAATAGAAAACGGTTATTTTAAATAGTAAAAATATTTCACAATTTTCTGTTTTTGCTGTGCTTTGGATCAAATAAATGCAGGCTTGGTGAGCAGAATCACTGATCAAAAACTTTTGACTGGTAGTGTACATATATTAGTTTTCTTTTATTTACATGCTTTACTGTCTGAAATAATCAATCATTTAAAAGGGTGAAATGACATGACATATATGGTTTAGGGAAAAATAAATAAAATGAAATGTATAAGAATGTATAAGAATAATTGCTGGCAATAATTTCCTGGTGATTAATTCAGAGTTTAATAGTATGTGGCTGAAGGACTTTTCTTCGTTATAATACTTTAGATCTGATGAAAGAAAATCTCTGTCTTGCGAATCATCTCCCTGTCTGGAATTCTTTTGTCTGCTGTGGCTTCTTGAGGTTGATAACTGCCATGCTTTTAATCTTCGTGAACAAAGAGAGGCTCACCTTGAGCATCAGGTGACACCACAACTGAGCACACCACTGTCAGCGGCTTCATCTGTGTAGCGTTACGCATGCACTGCTGCAGTCTTCTTGATCTTTTTATTTGTTAAGTGGACAAAATACAGTTGTTGTGATTATGACACCTGTTTTAATCAGTGTTAAACCAATTAACAAGGCAACACATCCCTCCTCAGCATCGCATCTGGTCTAGAAACTTTCAGCCAGGTGTAACTCAGAAGTGCTGAAAGGGTTGAATTACTGCCTTTTTGGGAATCGCATATCAAAGCTCCTGTGAAACCTGAGATAGCATTGTCACGTTCATTCCTTTAGCGTTCCTTTCTTAAGGACGACACAAGCATGAGGTTTTGCGCTTCTGGTATTCATGTTGAATGTGATGGATGGCTTTCGTGCTTTCATTGTACACATGAGCTGAAAGTGTGCTTTTCCGTCTCATCTGAAATGAATAGTGAAATTTCTACTGGAGCCTGACTTTGTAATGTCAAAATTAATGGACTTTTTCTGTGGTTATAATTTTTATTTTGAGATAATTATGATGAATTACAGAGCTGAGTAACAGCAAAGATACAACACTAAAAGTGGGTTAAAAAATAATAAGTTAATGGTCTTGATAAATATGTGAATAATAATGAAAAAACAGCTTAAATCAGCCTCTCAGTTCAGTCTGGTGTTGTAATACACTGCAAAAAATGCTTTTCTTACTTAGATTTTTTGTCTTGTTTCTAGCCAAAATATCTAAAAATTCTTAAATCAAGAAGGATTTTCTAGACGAGTAAAAAAATATTTCTTGTTTTTAGAAAGAAACACCAGTGGGGTAAGCAAAAAAATCTTATTTCAAACCGAAAACGAGATTATTTTTCTTACCCCACTGGCAAATTATTTTGCTTGTTTCAAGCAAAAACTCACTTAATTTTTACTTTTTTTCTGAAAACAAGAAAATAATTTTGACTCGTCTAGAAAATCCTTCTTGATTTAAGAATTTTTGGATATTTTGACTGGAAACAAGACAAAAAAAATCGAAGTAAGAAAAGCATTTTTTGCAGTGTATTACTTTAACTTACAGAAAAACAATTTATATTAAGTAAATATATATTATTATTTAAATAAAATACTAAAAAATTAATTTAAAAAATATTTAAAATGTTTTAAATATAAAAATAAATACATTTTGGGCATTATTCAACTGGTCAGGCTTGGAGACCAACTTGATGACCAGTTAGACCATCTGAATGCCAGCTATGCCAGGTTTAAAACAATGCAATGAGGAAAAAGACTAACTCGATGTCAAATTAATCTAAGAATCCTTCTTTGTTCTCCTTTTAGCTATCCCAAAGGTGGTAATTGACCCTCCACGACCTGGAAAGACCACGCCGAGCAACAATAACAACAAAGGGGGCAACAAAATTCCAGACTCAGACCAGAAGAGGACCACCACAACAATCAGACCACCAGTAACAGCTAAACGGATCTCACCTACAACAACAACAACCACCACCAAACCTCCTCCAATTAAAAAAATCACCCCTCCAGTGAGAGTCCCAGCGACCACCACCCGAAGGCCTTTCATCCCGACACGTAAACCCCCTGTGGTGGTGACAGCCACACCTAAGGTCCCGACCCGCCCAAAGCCTACCAGAACTACCACAAAAGCCCCAGTGGTTACAGCTGTGGTTCCCGTAATCCCAACACGTAGACCTATCATCCCGTTTGTGACACCAGTTGATAACAGCATCAAAGACATTACCCAGAAACAAAGAGGCGACGTTCATAGTAAGTAAATCTACTTCAGTATTATGTGTGGTCACATAAACGATAATTTGGCTGAATCACCCAGATTCTGCTGATTCACCAGCTTTCTGTTGGTCAGAGTGGCAGTCAATGTGACAAACTTGAACCCTTTGCCAAATCTGTGTGTGGAAATCTGTCGGTGTCCAGGGCTGTAACAGAACTGTTATCATAATTTATAGTCATATGGTAACGAAAGTGGCTAACATTCAACCCGTTCCGGTTGCCAACGGTATTTTTTTTTCCTCTGTACTTTACTTTGTTTAATAATGAAAAACATTAATTTCAGTGAAAAAGTACGTCCAAAACTCTCAGTTTTAACATTTTAAACAACAGGGCTCTACAATCTTTTAAATTTTTTTTTTTTTCAACATTAAACATTTATTTATCAAATTAAAATTAAACCCTTTTATTTTTTGGCAAACAAGAGGTTTACTGTAATACATGGAAGAAAAATGGTGTGAATATTCAGTTTAAAGGGGTCATCAGATGCAAAACTAACTTTTACATGTTGTTTTCATTAATGTGTGTTGGCAGTTTGTGTACACAACCACCCTACAATGATAAAAATCCACCCAGTGGTATTTTTTTTATCTTTAAAAGTAATATCTGCTTTTTAAAATCAGGTCATTCTCAGCTTCTTGTCGTTGTGACGAAACACAGTTGATTGACATGAGCGTCTTACCTTAGACCCGCCCTCACCGAGCTGAAACAGTCCGAATATGATTGCCATTGTGTCGACTCTAATTGAGCGATTTAGGCGTTCTGTTGTTGGGTGTAATAATGAACATAGAAGTCATCATTTACTCCTGACATCTGAGCCGCTTAAGAGGCAGAGGACAACCTTACTTTCGTTTTTAAAAGGAAAGCACCGATCCCGATCTACATATGCAACTATGTTCGTGTGAATCATTCGCAGAAGTGAGTATAAGGGTTTTTATGCATCTTTGCAAGTGGCCTTTCTTAATAATGTGCTTGTTGGCAAGTTTTGCTGATAAACGCGGCTAAATGCAGCTAAACACAGCTAAATGCGGCTAAAGTAAACATTACAGCTCATAATCCCTCAGCAGAGAGGGGCAGGGCGCATGTGATAAAATGAGCTGATATTTTGCAGAGCTGATTTTGACAAGGAAAAAAAGGGTGTTTTTTACACTACTATTGAGAATTTTTAACCAAAGTATATTAGAGACTTTTCATTAAGACCCTAAAGAATCATATGAACCTGTGGAAAATGGGCATCCGATGACCCCTTTAAAAACTTTCAATAATAATTGTAGTATTTTTTCTACAGTTAAGTGGTTAATCGTGTTGTAGTATTTATTTTTTTATCAATTATTTAAATTAGCCAGAAATAGGAATCTATAAACACCTACATTATACTGGACAAAAGTAATACACGACTAATATAGTTCTGTTACTCGTTAAACCATACTTTTATTTTGACAGGTTGCCGTGTAGTTTCTGAGAGAGGAGTAGTTTTTGAGAGATGATCGTAAGATCAAATTTAGGATGGTTTCTGCACAACATTTTATAAATAAGGCCCCTGGTGTCACACAAAATGCCTGATCACTTGTATTCCTATTAAAATGATTGGACTTTCCTTGTGAAAAACAAGGGTAAATGTGATTGCAGCTTTACTGTAGAATGTGTACTGTACAGGGGTGTCCAATCCTGCTTCTAAAGCACCAGTATCCCACAAAGTTTTGCTCTGAACTGCCTCTGCCTCTGAAAGTCCACACTTTCCTGAAAGTTACTAGTAATCCTAAAGAACTTGAATAGCTGGTTCAGGTCTTTTCAGTCAGATCCTGGTTCTGGAGGGCCAACGTCTTAAAGAGTTTAGCTCTAACTTGTCCCAAAATACCTGCCTGGAAGATTCTAGTGAGTCTAAAGACCTTGATTACCTTGATTCAGATAAAATTAAGGTTGGAGCTGAACTCCAGGAGCACCCCTGGATTAGCTGAAGCAACCTGAAAGTTTTTTGAGTCTGAACTTCACCCTTTGCAAAGACCCGCTCCCTTAGCTGCTTACAAGACATTGCTCTGTCAAGCCACACATCGTTCACACTAAGTGCGAAGCAAAGAGGAAACTGACAATCAACAAACAAGACAGAGCAGGTTAACTTCTGAAATGAAACAAAGTCTCCGCTTTCAATTTTTGTCATTTAAGAAACTCAAACAATAGATACCATTTTGTGGCTCATTAATGTGTTGTGACAGATTGCTGTCGCACATTAGTTTTAAGCGGGACATGAACCAATCATCTCTTCCTTTTGACTAGTTATAGCACAAAATAAACATGAATGAACATCAGAATGTATCTTGTTTAAACCGTGGAAAGACGTCAACACACACCATTTTCCAAGTTCAAGTCCACTGACGTTAATCTGCTCTCCTGTTTGGTTTGTTTGTTGGACAAAATGGCAGATTCTGCATTATGATTGGTCAGATTGCCTGCCTGTAGCGAAGAGTGAGCCAGTGAAGCAAAACCATACCATAAGACATTATTGCTGATGTGCCAAAATAATAAAACAAAGACTTAGCAAACATTTGATTTCAGGAGATTTCTGGCATCTTTCCGTGTTCAGGTCGATTGGATCTAGAAAATAGCTGACGTGGGAGATTCCAAGATAGCCGCCAAGTGGACTGACTAACTTTAAAGCCCTTTTGTTCACTTGATGTGGTCTTATGATGTGATCTTACGGCCTTTACACATGCTTCTCTGTGAAGTCTGTACCATAGGGTGTCCCATATCATTTTATGATTCAGAAGCATGCTCCCAAGCGCCGGCTCAATGCACTCTTTGCTGAGCTCGCACTAGGCTACGCAACAGCCGGTGTGGTGTTTTGTAGCCAGTGTGTGAATTCATAAGAGAACCGCTGAGTGCATCATTTGGGACTGGGCCATGAAGGCTTTTGGATCTGTCTAAGAAACCATTTCCAGGCCCAAAGGAATTTGTTGTTTCCTTCATGTTCATAAGCTTTTTTTGGGCATCTCTTGGGCTTCCCACGAGGCAGATTTTTCAGGGAAGCAAATTGCACCCCAAAGCCTCCTATCCAGATGACAGCACCTAATGAAAACAGAAGACACACCTAGAGAGATTACATTACCAGTCGGCCCTGCCTCAGGACAATAAATCAGTTACCCTGCACTGCCTTCGAGGGCTCAAATAGGCCTAATAAATAATGATGCCTCTGAAAATAGCAGTGGGGAAGTAAGGCAAATAGACTCCTAGGGATGAAGTATAATTATGTCTACTTAATCAATTAGAAACAATAACAACCATGTCAAAGTTGTATTGCCCCGACATGAACACCTGCAGTGTTTGGAAACAACCCTAGGGTGACGTTATTTTACTACGTGTTCTTATTAGGTCGAGGATGGGCTGCACATTGTGCTTTCACAAGCGAAGGCTTGAGGTATAATTGAAATCAATAGACTAATCACAGACTTGACTTCCTTCCAGCTGTTATCCTGCCATATATTTGATGTACACACTCTCGCTTGTCACCAATCCTCCATTAAGTCTGTATTTTGGTTATGGGTTAAGGAATTGATAGGACAATTGTCTTGTCCCCAACATTTATTTGTTTCAATTAAGCCATAAGATACAAGAGGCTGTGCGAGCCCTTTAGCCATTACTGTTCACAGTATAGTTTCCTACTGATGCAAGCAACAAGTTTTTTTTTCTTTTTTAATCAAATGTAAATTCATGTCACACTCACATTTTCTTGGTTAAATAAACATTAATTACACTATCAGAAAAAGAAGAGAGAATAAAAACAATTCTTTTTTTACATTGACAATGTAAGCAATGTTTTTTTTTTTTATTAAAGTCAATAATGTAATATTACATTATTCCAAAATAATAACTCAAGGCAGTAACAAATTAAACAATATATGTGACCCTGGACCACAAATCCAGTCGTACATTGTATGGGTCAAAATTATTGATTTTTTTTTTTTTAATGCCAAAAATTATTAGGATATTAAGCAAAGATCATGTTCCATGAAGATATTTTGTAAATGTCCTACCGTAAATATATCAAAACTTAATTTTTGATTAGTAATATGAACCTTTGGACAACTTTAAAGGTGATTTTCTCAATATTTAGATTTTTTGCACCCTCAGATTCTAGATTTTCAAATAGTTGTATCTTGACCAAATATTGTCCTATCCTAACAAACCATACATCAATGGAAAGCTTATTCAGCTTTCAGATGATGTATAAATCCCCTTATGACTGGTTTTGTGGTCCAGGATCACATATATTTTGTTCGGCTATTCTTTTTAATAGTTAACTTTTAACTGTTTTTGAGTATTTCTGATCATCAGTCATCAAAGCTTGGTGAATATTGGTCAGACACTGAGATTTACTTTGAATTTCACCGAGCTGATTACTCACTAAAAATTCCCACAGATCATGTTTTAGTGCCGTTTTAAGTCTTGTTTTAATGTAACAAAGTGGTTTTATGTAAATGCATGAGTTGTTTACTTACTTTTTCAAGTCTTCCCATTAACGGCATTATATTGTTAATTCAGACTGATTCACGAACACAAGAGGCGGGATTTATCGCATGAACCAATCACAGCCAAACATAACCAGTCATACCCAATCATATCACGATGGAAGCATTGCCTCCTCTTACGTGACTTTCCCCCATTCATTCTCAATTACCCCCCACCAAACTCACTGCATGCTTTAGGCTGTCTATTAAAACTCAGTGGGCTCAGGGGAAGCGAGAGAGACATGGACTCCCGCTCCTTTTTTTAGAAAAACAAGTAGTTTATACACTTTTTTTAAATGTTATATTTTATAATATTTGGCATTGTTTTATTTTTGTACTATTTTTTTTTTCATCCAATATTTTGAGGAGGCATTGCCTCCCTTGCTTCCTTGGAGGAAACACCCCTGATAAAATAAATCAGTTGCATCACAGTGAATAGCAAAAATATTTAATTAAAAGATCATGGTTGGGAATCACTAGAGTCTAAACTAATTTCTTTTCTCTCTTCTAGTACCACGAAATCATGGGCAGAACAATGTGCTTGATATCGATTTAGACATTGAACTGGGCAACACAGAAGAGGAGCTGAAGGATGACCCAGGTAAGAGACGGCTGCTTTTACTTTGGCTGAAACTGCAGATAGATTTTCAGAGTGTTTGATAATTGCTTTAGTCTGTAGATATATAGAAACAGACAAACTGTACATTATAGGAACAGTGAGACTGTATATTTGCAATTACCTCACAGGCATCTAGTAGTTATTAATCTTGATTTATGATGTCACTCCAGATGAATTGGATCAGTGCTGTGAGGTGAACAGCTTTCATTGGCCTTCATGAAAATACTCACGCTTCACTGATCCCTGTGGGAAATTCGGCATAGCACACTTCAGAGTTACTTTTCATTTAGCAGTTTCACTTACATGGCTTGCAAGGGCAGTTCCCCTGGAGCGATCTGTTCAGTGTGTTACTCAAGGCCATGATGATAATAGAGCATCTCAGTTATAGGACATCGTGAATTGAGCCCGTAATGCTGGGAATACCAGTTTAGAGCCTTCACCAGGGTTTGGATTGTTTGCAAACAGGGTGTGAAATTAACACTCGCCACCAGCCACATGCTTTATTTTGTTATCCACTAGTGTGGAGAGCGACCTATAAGGCACTGATATCTGTTTGACAGACCACTGATAAGAAAAAAAATCTGTTGTATATCTTCTTATATTTCTCATAGCATACATTTTGACTAATTATGTGTATTTATTCATGGTATACAGTGGTGGCCAAAATGATTAGAACACTAGTATTTTCACCAGCAAAAAATGGTTTCAAGTTAGCTATTTCTATCTTTTGCTGTAGTGTGTCAGTAGGAAATGTCAGTTTACATTTCCAAAGATTCATTTTGCCATTAATGGTAATAATCCAGTGATATTTTTTGTTTGCACAAGGAGTCAACAGTCAGTGCTCCACACAGAGATCTGATCTCATCCTCATCCAGTTTGTCTGGAATCACATGAAGAAACAACAAACTGAGACAGACTAAATCCAGAAGAACTGTGGCAACGTCTCCAAGATGCTTTCAGAAATCTACATGCAAAGCTACAGTACTGTTCAAAGTTTTAGGCACTTTTTTTTTTAAATGCTGTCAAAAATAATGTCTTAAATAGATTTTCTTTATCAATTAACTTCTATTAACTAAATTAAATCAGTTGGTGTGACCATCCTGGCCTACTTTTGCATAGTTCTCCGGTAGCTTTGCAGGTAGGTCTCTTGAAGCATCTTGATGACTTTGCCACAGTTCTTCTGGATTTAGTCTGTCTCAGTTTCTGTTTCTTCACTGGCTGTTGTCAGACTCTTTGTGCAAACAAAAATCTTACTGGATTAATACAATTGATAGCAAAATGAATGTTTGGAAATGTAAACTGATATTTCCTACTGACACACTACAGCAAATGATAGAAATAACTGACTTAAAACCAATTTTGTAGCTCGTGAAAATACTAGTGTTTTAATAATTTTGGCCACCACTGTATATGTGACCCTGGACCACAAAACCAGTCTTAAGTCGCTGGGGTATATTTGTAGCAATAGCCAAAAATACATTGTATGGGTCAAAATTTTTGATTTTTCTTTTATGCCAATTTTTTTTTGTAAAATTCCTTCTGTAAACATATCAAAATGTCATTTTTGATTTGTAATATGCATTGTTAAGAACCTAATTTGGACAACTTTAAAGGTGATTTTCTCAGTCTTTTTGATTTCTTTGCATCCTCAGATTTCTGATTTCAAATAGATGTATCTCAGTCAAATATTGTCCTATCCTAACAAACCATACATCAATAGAAAGCTTATTTATTGATCTTTCATACGATGTATAAATCTCAGTTTTGTCAAATTTAACCTTATGACTGGTTTTGTGGTCCAGGGTCACATATGTGGATCACAAGGTGAACAAAAGTAATCCTCTAAACTAGCAGATTTGTACCAAAATGTCAGCTAAAAGGTACAAAACCTTTTTAAACAGTACAAATATGTACAATTTAGGTGCTAATATGCACCTTGTAGGGGTACCTTTTGAAAACATACCATCCCAGAGACAGCTTTTTTACCTTTTTTTATGAGTGTACATTGCTTTAATTAATTAATTAAATGTGTGGTAAATTTGAATATTCTTTATTCAATAAATAATTAAAATTCAATTTCCAAAAAATGAAATTAAAATATTTATATTAAATACTTATAATTAAATTATTATAAAATTAAATTAAAATTAATAAATGAATAATAATAAATACAAATTAAATTGAATACCACATATTTTGTTTGTATGAGTAACTCCTGAATTTGATTTCATTTTAATTCCTCTTTTAAATTGCAATTCTACAATTGACTGCTGCCTCTTTTATTTAATTCAATTCTGAATGGTGCACCGAAATTAATGTCCCACACTAATTGTGAAGGTTCATATACCACAAATTGATGAATATTTTTGTTCCCAATTTCATGATGAAATATTTTTGTATTTCAAAGTCATTTTTAAGCAACTGTGTGATATTCCACAGAGACCGGACATCTGAGCTGCTCTTTTGACCACGGTCTTTGTGGATGGATCCAGCACAGAGAGGGAGACCTTCACTGGGAGACAACAGCAGATCCTTCAGGTACGGACCATTTTTCAGTATGTAGAAAATGTTATTGGATCAATGACAAATAAGAAGAAAAATTAATTAAAAAGTGCTGTAAGTGCCAAGCAATTGTATTCATGTTTCATACTGTGTTTCTTTAATCTTTTTTTAAACCTTCATACTCTTTTCAAAAGATTTTCATCTAATGAATCTAAAAAAGTGTGGTAAACCAAATTTCAAATACACTTTCTAATCATTTTCAAAAGAAAAAAAACATTAAACTTCTTCAAGGTACACATTTTCTCCTTCTATTGCAAATATCATGCTTTTTTTGAATCATTAATCTTTAGAAGATAGTGTAATTTATAAACCTGCTTTAACCTTACCATGTAATTAATAATTAAAAAAAAACAGACAACAATACATTGCATGGCTCAAAATTATCGATTTTTCTTTTATGCCAAAAATCATTAGGATATTAAGTACAGATCATGTTCCATGAAGATATTTAGTAAATTTCCTACCATAAATATATCAAAACTTAATTTTTGATTACTAATGTGCATTGCTAAGAACTTCATTTACACAACTTTAAAGGCGATTTTTCTCAGTATTTTGATGTTTTGGCACCCTTAGATTTTCAGAGTTTGTATCTCAGCCATCCTAACAAACGATACATCAATGGAAAGCTTATTTATTCAGATTTCAGATAATGTGTAAATCTGAATTTCAAAAAATTGACCCTTATGACTGGTTTTGTGGTCCATAGTCACATATTTGTGTTTGTATGTAATGTAAAAATTGTAAATGTGACATTTATGTATGTAAGACACTTTTTCTGTTTTCTGATTAAATTCATCCTTGTCTGTCAATGTCTATTGTAGGTGGGCGGTACCTGACGATTTCAGAGGGCGGAGAGAAGCGAGGTGGTCGTGGCGCTCAGTTGATCCTCCCCCTGACGACGCCCTGGAACGAGGGGAACCTCTGCCTGGCCTTCAGACACAACATGGCAGGGCACCACGTAGGCATGCTGCAGGTGTTCGTCCAGAAGGGACGGCAGCACAGTCCCGCAGTCTGGGGTCGAACGGGAGGAAACGGCTGGAGGACGACGCAGATCACCATTTGGGGCAATGGGCTAGAAAGCGTAAGTGTCAACACCGAATATACTCTCATTGCCATTTGAAAGCAGGTCAGCTGGAAAGCAGCAATGGTGTTTTGTGATTTATGTCATTACAGGTGGTGGTGAAGGGCGAGCGGCGGAGAGGCCGCAAGGGCGAAATAGCTCTGGATGACGTGAGTCTCAAACGAGGTTCCTGTCAGGAGGAGCACAATCTGAGGAGACTTTAACAGCAACAACACCACAAACAGAGACTTTTAATGCCAGCTTTACTCACAGGACTCTAGGAAGACGGACACCTTACAGAAAGCAGAAAGGGACGTGACTTCCTGTCAGTCCTGGTACGGTTATGGTGCGCTTCCTCTGGCCTTCCTCGGTGGCTACAAGTGCATGTTCCAGCTCAATACATTGCTGCAGGGATGACGTAGTTTTGTAGGCCAAATCCTGGAAATTAGTTAGCATCTGGTTCAATCGTCCTGAAGTCAATAATGAAAATTTCCTGATAATTTACTCACCCCCAAGTCATCCAAGAGGTTCATGTCTCTCTTTCTTAAGTCGCAAAGAAATTCAGAAAACATTCTTCATTTTCTCCATATAGTGGACTTCAATGGTGCTCAGTGGATTGAAGGTTACAAATGCAGTTTCAGTGCAGCTTCAAAAAAATTTCTACACGATCCCAGCTGAGAAATAAGGGTCTTATCTACAGTGTAGTGAAACGATTGGTTATTTACTAAAAAAAACAAAAACAAATCAAGTTTATATACTTTTTAACCTAATTTCAACTTTAAAATCATCCTACTTTGCTGCAGAAGTATTGACCCAGTGTTTACAAAGTGAACATGCAAAAAAGATCAAACGCTCTTTTTTTTTTTACCAAAAAAAAGGTAAAACCGTAATGGAGGAAAAAATGAGATGGGAGTTTTTCGACATACCCTAACTGTCTTGAACCGGAGTGCACATGCGCATCACAGAGCTAGACAAGACGAGCATTTGTGATCGTTTAGAGCCCTTTGAAGCTGCATTGACACTGCATCTTTTACCTTCAATCTGTTGAGCACCATTGAAAAATGTTTTCCTCAAAAAAATTTATTTCTTTGTGACTGAAGAAAGAAAGACATGAATATCTTGAATGACATGGGGGTGAATAAATTATCTTGAAAATTTTATTCTGAAAGTGGAGTAAACCCCTTAAATGGGTTTTTGTTTAAATGCCAGTTTAAACACAAGCTTGAGATATTTTCATGTTTTTTTAAATGGCAAAATACATCAGTAATACCCCCTTATTTTTTTACTCAAAGTTTTCTAAATAGAGCTACAGAGCTTGTCAGGGACATTAAACGTCATCTATTCAGTCGCTTTCACTGCCTCGTTTTGTTTACAAATGCACCCTTACAAACTATTCTCATTCCAGCTTTCGGGGAAAATGTTTTTAAATAAAAAATCAGAAGCGACAAATGAAGTCATGTGACTAGGGATGTGCCACCAAAAAAACATTTGGAGTAGTATAGAAAGCCAAAAGTTTAACAAATAAAGGAGAAGAGTGCAAAAAAAACTGTCTGAGGAACAAAAGGCGTTTGTGGTTGGTCAAACTGAAGCAGGATTTCCAGGACAAGAATCTTGACAACATTAGTGTTTGTTCTTATCATTTCCGGTCAGGTAGGTGAAATATTAGGCGAATATCTTAATTAATACAGCTCGAACTTATCTTTACCACCTATTAACTTTGGTTTGTCAAAATATTGTTCCCTTTCCTGCTTACTAAGTCCTTCTCTATAAGATTTAGCAGCTTTCACACGTTTTTTTTTTTTTTTTTTTGTGTGTGTGTGTGTGGTTTAGACAACATAAATTAGCAGAACAACGTATCCAGTAGTACATTATCCACAATCCATGCTGTTGTTTACATCCAAGTATCTCCAATATGGTCGTGCATCCGGGTAACTGACCAAATGATGAATCGAAAAAACGTGCATTCAAAGGCAAATTCAATACTCCTTAAATTAAAAGCGGCTCCCTGATGCCTGCAATTTATACAAGGTATTTGGATTCGTAATCTTTTGCCGGCTTAATTTAGGCTTCAAAAGTTGTTAATTTGTGAAGATTATCAAAACCAGTGACGTTAACTTCCAGGTTGGCCAACAAAAATGCATAACGTTAATCACTGCAGCGCTCTATTGTATGAGATGTCTAAAATATCCGAAGTCTGAAAATATACTTTTGTATATTTTAATTTTGTAGATGTAAAATTTGTCCGCCACTTCAGACCTCGTCATGCCATTGTAAATGCAAGTTGCCCAGTTTAACAGTTTCTTTGCCACCTGAATGATGTTTTCAAGTCCCTTTTTAAATTCGGCCCACGTGCTTTGTTAACCAGCTAATCTGAGTGACGAACTATTTTTGGTGTATTATTGTAAATGTATTCATACATGTGTATATATATATATATATAAATATATTTCAAATATGCTTTGTAGGTGCATATATATATATGTGAATTCTTCATCGTACAAGTGATGCAGGACAATGTTTACATCACACGACCCAGTTTTGAGTATTTTATTGACGTATATTGTTAAGTACAAACCAGTAAACTGTTTCGAATTTTCTTATTAATGGCTGTATCAGCCATTCTGTATGATCATCACAACCATGGTTACCCTTTAATACTGTGTGTTGAATATGAAAGCTCTTGGTTTGATATTCTGAAGCAACGATCTCCAGACATTAAAAGGTGTGAACGTAAAATATTTGTCTTGTAGTTTTTTTAATGTTGTTGAGGTGTAATCACATTTTTCAGTGTGTTTTCAAGACACATCGTCAGTCGAACGAAACTCGCATATTTCGCTGATTATTGCTGCTGAAAATGGTCAATTATTGCCACGTTTTGGGCTGTACTAATTGGTCAGACTGGGAAAGACATTTATGGCAAGCCGTTCTAGCCTAAAATATACTAAGTGTTACTCGTTGTACTGTAATTGCATTTTTACTAGTAACAATTCCATTAGAAAGCTCTATAATTCAGTTCCTAGTAACAATGCCAATTAGAGAGCTCTCTAAATCAATTTTTATTAGTTACAATTACAATTAGAGAGCTCTATAATTCAATTATTACTAGTAAAAATTCCAATTACAGAGCTCTCTAATTCAGTTCTTACTAGTAACAATTCCAATTAGAAAGCTCTACAAATGAATTTTTACTAGTCATAAGTCTCCATTGACTTCCATTCATTTTTAATTACAGAGCTCTACAACAGAATTCTCCTTGATTCGTTCTTCTCCAAATGTTTATGGCAAGCCGTTTTAGCCTAAAATATACTAAGCGTTACCCGTCGTAATTGCATTTTTACTAGTAACTATTCAATTAGAGAGCTCTATTATTCAATTTTTACTAGTAACAATTCCAATTACAGAGCTTTTTAATTAAATTCTTACTAGTAACAATTCCAATTAGAAAGTTCTACAAATGAATTTTTACTAGTCCATAAGTCACATCTTTAATGTGATTTTTACTAGTAAAAATTGAATTGTAGAGCTCAGTAATTGCATTTTTACTAGTAATTAAATTAGAGAGCTCTCTAAATGGAATTCTTACTAGTAAAAAAATATTTATAGAGCTGTCTGATTGTAATTGTTACTAGTAATAACTTAATTGTAGAGCTATCTAATTGAAATTCTTACTAGTAAAAATTCTGTTGTAGAGCTCTGTAATTGGAATTGTTACTAGTAAGAATTTAATTAGAAAGCTCTGTAATTGGAATTTTTACTAGTAATAAGTATAATTAGAGAGCTCTCTAATTCAGTTGTTACTAGTAAGAATTTAATTAGAGAGCTCTGTAACTGGATTTGTTACTAGTAAAAATTGAATTATAGAGCTCTCTAATTGAATAGTTACTAGTAAAAATGCAATTACGACGAGTAACGCTTAGTCTATTTTAGGCAAAAACGGCTTGCCATAAACATTTGGAGAAGAACGAATCAAGGAAAAGAGTGCAAAAACTGTGAGGAAAGACGTTTGTGGTTGGCCAAACTGAACCAGGATTTCCAGTGCAAGAATTTTGACAACATTCGTGTTTGTTCTTATCATTTCCGGTGTTATGCCAAATTCTGACCCCCGCCAGATTACTACCCCCCTAGTATTGGTCGGTTTAGGGTTAGGTGTGGGGGAGGGGTTAGGATTAGGCAATCAGGTAGCGATTTCAACGAGAGGGGGTAATAATTTGGCAGGGGTCGAAAATGGGCACAACACTGGTCAAGTAGGGTGAAATATTAAGTTAATATCTTAATACTGCTCAATACATATCTTAACTTTAGTTAAGATACGTACATATTCACTTTAACATATCTAACTTTAGTTTGTCAAAATATTGCACCCTTTCCTGCTTACTAAGTCCTTCTCTGTATGATTTAACAGCTTCCACACTTTTTTCATTAACCATGCAATCCATGCTGTTGTTTATGGTCGCGCATCGTAAGTGCAAACACTAAAGTTCAGAGCAGCTTTTTTCAGTAATCACTGACCAACTGATTGTTTTTGACGTGTTGTTTTGCGCACACAGCTTTACAAATTAGCAGAGGTAATAATTAATAAGCAGCTCTCAGAAACGAACCTGTCTCTTATTTGAAGAACTGGTAAGTCAAATTCAATTAGTGAATCAGTTGGGATGCTGCAATTAAATTATTTGTTTATTCATTTGACGATAGTTGCACAGCACTTTACATTCTTTTTTTGCAGCAATATATAACATGCATTGATAATATGATTAATTTTGAACATTATTATTACTAAAATTAATAAGCTGTACCGATGCTGTTTAGTACTTGCAACCTTTTTGAAACGCTCCTGCTTTTGTGCTAAAATCATACTGTTCTGTCTATTAAAGTCTGGAAAAACATTGGGTTTTATTCATGAAGCGTGCAGAGCAATTGTGTACATCGTTCAAAAAAGCTTTCTTGCGTAAAAATCATTGTTTTCAGTTCAATTATGATTTGCACTCAAAATATGTGCTCTTACTTGCATTTTCCTCACATTTATTGCTTCTCTTAACTTTCTTACGGCCTTGATCTGAATCAAAAATCCCAATGTCCCAATGTAAGCAATTTTTTTATATAACATGCTGCATTTTGCAGTTTTATGTTGTTCTGAGCGCGTTCAGATATAACCTTGGTACAATAAATTGGTCATTTCCATAAAGCAATGCATTTTTCAACAGTACTGAGTATTCAAGAACAATCATGCCTCACTCTGACCTCTAGATGGATCTGGGCGATTGTTGCTTTTTAAAAAAAGACTCTTCATGTAAAACATTGCTGCAGTTGTTTGACATAATATTAACGAAAATTAAAGTCTTCAAGGCGGAGGTAAGCTTATTTTCTCTCAATCGGACTGAATGTAAACAATGCCACTAAACCGAACGAAGCGTGCATATTTAGCTGATTATTGCTGCTGAAAATGGAAAATGGAAAAATTATTGTCATGTTTTGGGCTGTACTAATCATTCGGACATATAAATATATTTGGAGTACTATAGACTGACAAAAGTTAGAACAAATCAAAGAGAAAAGTGCAAAAAACTGTCTGAGGAACAAAAGGCGTTTGTGTTTGGCCAAACTGAACCAGAGCAAGAATCTTGACAACATTTGTGTGAAATATTAGGCCAAAATATAAATGATTTAGCAGCTTCCACACATTTTTTGGATGTGTTTAGACAGCATAAATTAGCAGAACAACGTATTCAGAAGTGTATTAACCGTGCAATCAATGCTTATTAAATATCTGATTACCTTTAACACCATAAGCTCAAATCTCTGGCTGTAGGTTTAGATTAGTCATGTAGAGTTGTGTTCATCTTAGGGCCAGCAGGAGTGAATGATGAGTGTACAGTATTTATATATTTTCCTTAAGCTCTGGGCTGAATAGCAAGGAGGTTCAAAATCCTGCAGTTATCTGAAATATCAATTTTATTGATCCCCATGGGGAAATCGTAAAAACAAGCACATTTGGCTTTGAACTTACCGTTGAAACGGCAACAGTCACCTCTAGAGATGTAAGCTCTGCATTATGTGGAGGTGAAGTATGTACTTGTAGTGGTAACTTTATTAGGCGCACTTACCTACTGTACTGTTATTAACTCCATCTTTAGCCTCTAGCACAGCCTGAATTCTTGGAGCATGGAAACATTCTGCCAAGGTGTTCTGGTCCGTACTGACTTGTTGGTGCTGAACATGTGTTTCCATCTCTTTTTACAACACTGTACTGGATTGAAAACTCCCGGAATCCGTGAAGAAGATAAAAAGTACTTTGTAACGTGTATGCAAATTATCGGTTTTAGAGAAATAGTTCACCTAAAAATAATAATACTCAAAAAATGCATCACTTACCACTTACTCACACTCATTTCATTCCAAACCCGTGCGATTTTCTTTTATCCATGGAACACAAAAGACGCAATGCTGAATGTCCTGTCGCTTCTATCCATTAAGGAAAATATGCATCTTGAGGCAACGTATTTGAATATGAATAAGATGCTAATTAGATTTTCGACTAATAATGATTCAAATTTCAGTCAGAATGTTGCATAAACAAACAGCTTGCCTCAACACTTGCACTGAATGGCAAAAAAGTAATGTTCAGCAAATTTCAGCCAAACATCTTTTGTTTTTACAGAGTTTTATTTTTCAGAGCGAACTATTTATTTTGACGTGCTTAATGTCTGGCAAAAACACCCTATCATTATTTCACCAGATAGGTTGTACCTTTTGACTCAAAAAGAATGTAGACACGATTAACCAGTAGAAACTGCCAACCTGTAGAGATGTTGGACTTTTTGGACCAGGTTTCAAGCTCATTTAAAAAGCAAGTGATTTTAAGCCATTGAAACTCAATTAGCAGCAAAAGAGAGCTCAATTTGCTGTCCACCTTTTTTTGAATGTGAATATCGCTGCTTTACATTTATAGTCTCTGGCGTTTCTAGACAAATTCACACATTTTGATAATAAAGTTGATAATATAATGTTAAACCTGTGCACATTTTTATATTCATATAAAATTATTATATGTGACAAACCATTCTTAGGTCGGATGGGTATATTTGTAGCAATAGACAAAAATACATCACATGGGTCAAAATTATAGATTTTTTCTTTCATGCCAAAAATCATTGGGATATTAAGTAAAGATCATGTTCTATTATGATATTTTGTAAATTCCCTACAGTAAATATATCAAAACTTAATTTGCGATTAGTAATATGCATTGCTAAGAACTTCATTTGGACAACTTTAAAGGTGGTTTTCTCAAATTTCAAAAGTTTTTAGATATTGAGCCAAATATCTATCCTAATCAAACCATAGCAGTCAAAGGTTTTTGAACATTAAGATTTGTTTGAAAAAAAAAAGTCTCTTCTGCTCACCAAGCCTGCATTTATTTTCACCCAAACTACAGTAAAATGTTCAAATATTTTTAATATTTAAAATAACTTTTCTATTTAAATATATAATTTAAAATGTAATCAAAGCTAAATTTTCAGCATAATTACTCCAGTCTTCAGTGTCACATGATCTTTCAGAAATCATTCTAATATGCTGATTTGCTGTTCAATAAACGTTTACTGTTATTATTTTTATTATCAATATTTAAAGCAGTTGAGTAAATTGTTTTCAGGATTCTTTGATGAATATAAAGATCCAAAGATCAGCATGTATCCGAAAAAATAAAGATTTTGTAACATTGTGCACTATACCATTCAAAAGCTAAATATTTATTTATTCATTTTAATATATATGTATATTTATTTTTTTCTATTAAATGATAGAAATAAATACTTTTATTTAGCAAGGTTACTTTAAGTTGATCAAGAGTGATTGAGACATTTATAATGTTACAAAAGAATTCTATTTCAGCTAAATGCTGTTCTTCTGACCTTATTCATTAAAGAAACCTGAAAAAAATCTACTTAGCTGTTTTCAACAATGTTTTTTAGCAGAAAATCTGAATATTAGAATGATTTTTGAAGGATGCTGTGACTGGAGTATGATGCTAAAAACTCAGTTTTGAAACCACAGGAATAAATTACATTTTAAAATGTATTCAAATAGAAAACAGTTATTTTAAATAGTAAAAATATCTCAAAATTTTACAGTTTTTGCTTCACTTTGGATCAAATAACTGTCGGCTTGGTGAGCTAAACAAAAAAAATTTATTAATGAATAAAAAACATTAAAAATTGTACTGTTCAAAAACTTTTGACTGGTAGTGTACTAAAACTGTAATATAAGATTTTGGTCATATTGCACACCCCTAAATGAAGCCACTACTGTACATATACATAGATGCTGCATTTTCAGCCAAAAGCCAAATACGTATTTTTCCCCAGTTTTCTCATATTCATTAATCCACTATAGTTTCTCTTCCAGTTCTTAACTGACATACCCCACAGTGCATTTCTGATTTCTGAGCCCGTTCACATCAAACGACGCACTGCATTTGAAGAAAGCCCTTGCACACTAATGTGGTTACAGAACATTTCCGGACCTTTCTGTCAGGTTGGATTGGTCTAGACAGTCATTAGGCGTTCTCACCCATAGAAAATCGTTTATCATAACTTTGCCTGAGACGTTTTTGACAATGTAGGTGTCTGAAAATCACCTTGTTCAAAATGTTTTTCTTCTATACTGACAGATTTCAGACTGCAACAGGATATTTAACAAGAAAGGACGGGGCTTCCCTTGACTAGATTATCAACATAGCTTCAGTATCTGATTATTGGTAGCATTATCCAATAATTCACAAGAGGTAGACAGAAAAGGAAAGTCATTTCAGTAGAAGATCAAACTGATTTTGAACAAACTGACACACACTATCTTTTGAAAATAATGTGGACTCAAAATAAAGCCAGGAACATGCATTAAAGTAAACAGTAAAAAGCACTTTTGAATGTGAAAACTCCAAATGATCCTTTTATGAAAACAGCTATTGTAAAAAAAAACCTTTATTTCATTTTTGTTGATTTGTTTGGTCCCAGAAGTCTGTGTTCAGTTTTGTTATTCATTTTCAAGTTCAAACTTTTCAGTGCTGACATGCATAATGCCTTTAAGGAACTCTTGACAAAGTTTAGCTTAGAAATGTATTCACTTTTTGCTGCATGTATAATGTTTAAAAGTTTCCCTTTAACAAAAGCACATCCCGTTATATCTGCGGGGATGGGACGGTTAAAAGGCCAGTGGACTTCATCTTGTTCATGCCACCATCCAAGACACAAACTCGAGGGAAATTTACCTTCACCAGGTGAGCCGCAAACTATAGGAGAAAAGAAAGTGAGCTCAGTGAAACAGCACATATATGTTTCTTAAAAAAACAATAATGGTAAAATCAAATAATTGTACCGTGATGGCATTCCTCATGATGCTGCTGAGGATCACAATCACACGGAATCTGTATCCGGCCAGGGCGCTGGTGGCGGGACACTGGAGCAGCTCTCCCTCTGGCCCAAATGTGGATGCGTATGGGATGTTAATGCTGCCTGGGATGTGACCTCGACTGAAGCTGCACACATAAGGTCAAGGGCCAAATGACAGTAAAAGACAGCTTTCTATCTTAATGTACTGTAAAATGTAATTTATTCCTGTGATGTAAAACTGAATTCTCAGCATCATTACTCTAGTCTTCAGTGTCACAGGATCCTTCAGAAATCATTCCAATTTTTTTTTTACCCTGGAAAGCAGAAATCTTTGATTTATGCTTAAAACAAAGGAAAAAATTTAAGCCTCAATTTAAGTCCACAGAACCAGTCATAAATGTCCATTTTTTGTTGATAGTACAATATTTGGCTGAGATACAACTATTTGAAAATCTAGAATCTGAGGATGCAAAAAAAATCTAAATATTAAGAAAATCGCCTTTAAAGCTGTCCAAATTAAGTTCTTAGTAGTGCATATTACTAATCAAAAATTACGTTTTCATATATTTATGGTAGAAAATATACAAAATACCTTTATGAAACATGATCTTTACTTAATGACATAACAGAAAATAATTTTGACCCATGCAATGTATTTTTGGCTATTGCTACAAACATACCCGTGCTACTTAAAGGAGAAGTGCACTTCCAGAACAAAAATGTACAGTTAATTTATTCACCCCCTTGTCATCCAAGAAGTTCATGTCTTTTATTCTTCAGTCAAAAGGAAAACAGGATTTCTCTCCATATAGTGGACTTCTATGGTGCCCCTGAGTTTGAACTTTCAAAATGCAGTATAAATGTAGCTTCAAAGGGGTCTAAACAATCCCAACATAGGCAAAAGGGTCTTATCTGTAGTGAAATGATCAAACTGAAAAAAATAACAATTTGTATACTTTTTAACCTCAAATGCTACTCTTGTCTAGCTCTGCGTGAACTCTGTGTGTATTCCAGTTCAAGACAGTTAGGGTAGGTCAAAAAACTCCTCTCATTTTCTCCTTCAACTTCAAAATTGTCCTACATTGCTGCATCTTTCATTGAACGTTCAGTTTGTAAACACTAGGTCGGTACTTCTACAGTGATGTAGGACGATTTTGAAGTTGAAGGAGAAAATGAGATGGGAGTTTTTCGATATACCCTATCTGTCTTGACCCGGAATACACACAGAGTTCACGCAGAGCTAGACAAGACGAGCACTCGAAGTTAAAACGTATATAACTTGTCCATTTTTTTTTTTTTTTTTTTTTTAGAAAATAACTGATTTCACTAGATTAGACTCTTCCTCGGCTGGGATCGTTTAGAGCTCTTTGAAGCTGCATCTAAGCTGCATTTTGGAAGTTCAAACTCGGGGGCACCATAGAAGTCCACTATATGGAGAGAAATCCTGAAATGTTTTCCTTAAAAAACTAGATTTCTTTACGACTGAAGAAAGAAAGACATGAACATCTTGGATGATGAGGGGGTGAGTACATTATCTGTACATTTTTGTTCTGAAAGTGAACTTCTCCTTTAAGACTGTTTTTTTGGTCCAGGGTCACATATACTCTGAACACAATTTCTTCATCAAATGTATTCATTAGTTTATTTTATCATTAAGATTTTGCCTGATTAAAAATGTGAAGGCCATTACGAAGTTCAGCTTTGAATTAAGTGAAAACCCAGAGGTACTTTGGTGTACATATGTTCTGGTGAGACATCTAAGCAGCACGCAATCTCTTGTAAGCTCTTGAGCTGGCCGTTTGTAATTGTGTCAGGTGAAGTTCACAGGATTTTCAGAACAAACTCCACATAGATCCACCGGCTTTGTGGAAACCGTCCAATTCCATCCAAAAAACCACTAAAGCACTACGAAGGAAAAGAAACGGAGAACAAAGTGTGCAGGACAAGATAAAGAAATGAGCATAAAGAAAAGTCCCCTGGGACATCATTTGAATATGTCCAAGACAAGTACATGCAAGAGCAGCGTCTCAAAGAGAAGCGCTGAATGAAACGCGGCAGGTGAGGAGAGTGAAAGATGAGATGAGAAAGAGTGCATAGTGTAATTGAATAATAACTCTTCTTAACTGCCTTCCTCCATAGATAAAGTTACAATCTGTGATAGTCTGCACATCTTTCAACACAAGTTACTAGAAGCTGGACTTTTTTAAAACATTTAACAAGACCTTTCTGCACCTCTGAAGAGGAGGAGAAAATGCTTACATTAATCATTAGTTCATGCAGATTTTATACAGGCATTAAAACAGAAAGGTCTTTGTCTAACATTCATATCAAATATTGATATGGTCATAACTGGTGCAGAATACAGAATGAGAGGACAATGAATATTTACATTCATATACCAGCCCTGCAGCTTGTACAATATATTTACTATGCTGCAGCTTAATTTTCCTGAAAGCCTTGTGTACGTCTATTATGACTATTATGCTCTTATCCTGCGCTCTTGTATCTACTTAAAGCAGCACTAATGCAAACAGTGACAAACCTCTTCAACAAATGAACCACCCTAATGCTCTCCCACACATTCCCACACTGGACAACAATCTGTAAACGGGCTTGTTTTTTTTTTTTTTGGTTTCAATTAATCAGATTTTTTAAATTTTGTACTTCAGTCTTCAGTAAAAAGAAATGAAAGTTTTTGAGGAAAACATTCCAGGATTTTTCTCCATATAGTGAGAATCATTGAGAGCCAACAAGGTCCAAAATGCAGTTTCATTGCAGCTTCAAAGGGCTCTACACGATTCCAGGAGAGGAATTAGTCATTTTCTAAAAAACAATAGCATTTATATACTTTTTAACCACAGATGTTGATCTTGCACTTGTAGCTCGACTTCACGTATGTCGTAGTCACGTTGGAAAGGTCACGCCGTGACGTAGACGGAAGTACCAACCCAGTGTTTACAAAGCAAACATGCAAAGAAAGTCAAGCGGCCTTAAACGATTTTGAAGTTGGGGGAAAAAATTAGATGTTTTTCGCCCACAGTACACAGACAAAGAACTAACCACATGTGACTCTTTTAACGAGATTACGTAATGTGTGAAGTCATAGACGCGCATTGCAGAGCTAGTGCAAGATGTGCATTTGTGGTTAACAAATACATACATTTTTATTTTTTTTAGAAAATGACCAATCGTTTTGCAAGAAAAGACCCATATTCCTAGACTGGAATCGTATAAAGACCTTGGAAGATGCATTCAAACAGCAATTTGGACCTTCAACCTGTTGGCCTGTTATGTGGAGAAAAATCCTTTCTACGTCTTCGGCTTCTAATTCTTCATCATTTTCTATGAGATTTGCCTTTTCGACTTCTACTTCTACTTTTCGACTTCTTTTATGGCTTCTGCTTTTACTGTGCCTCTTTTTTCGACTACTATTTCTTTGCCTTGTTCTATTGCTCCTGCCTCTTCGACTTGTCCTATGGTTTTTGACTAGGTTTTTCTTCGACTTCTACATCTTCGACTTATTCTTTGACTTCTACAGTACTTCTTCAACTTTTTCTTCGACTGGTTCCATGGCTTCTGCCTCTTCGATTTTATCTTTGACTTCTATTTCTTCATCTTTTACTTCTTCGACTTTTTCTTCAACTTCTAATTCTTTACCTTCTTCTTCGACTTCAACTTCTTCTATGGCTTCTCCCTCTTCAACCTTTTCTTTGACTTCTATTTCTTTGATTTCTTCTATGGCTTCTGCCTAGTTTTTTCAAATTTCTTTTCAAAACACACCTATGGTGAATGCAAGTACATTTATAAAAAGGCCTCCTTTGTTCTTGGAGTTGGGTTTACAATTTTTGCTGTTTTTGATGTTTCTAATGTTCTGAGGTCTAGTTTGGGCCCTCATGGGTCACACAAAAAATACAAAAACTATTCATCTTAAAAAGATACAATTACACATCTTTTCAAAAAATTTAGGGTAAGATTTTTAAAAGAAACTTTGATTCAGCATGGGTGCATTAAATTATTCAAATAAGATTTCTATTTAAAATAAATAATGTTTTTACCTGTAAATGTATCACCATTTTTACAAAAATCTTAAGTTGCACGACTTTTCAAAATTGATAATAAGAAATCTTTCTTGAGCAGCAAATCAGCATATTAGAACGATTTCTAAAGGATCATGTGACACTGAAGACTGGAGCAATTATACTGAAAAATCATTGTTGCATCACAGAAATAAAGTACATTTTAAAATATATTCAAACAGAAAAGCTTTGTAATAATATTTCACAATATAACTTTGTTTACTGTATTTTTTAACAATAAAAAAAACAAACAAAAAAAATCTTACAGTAGTGTAAACTGGAAAACGATTTAAAAAAAATAAAAGAGTGAGGATTCTATTTACAGCATAATTAAGACTGAAAGGATACTCTTCAAGGCTCCGGATGTCCACTGCCAGAATCTTGGGTTTCCCAGTCCTGGCCCTCTTGACAGGAGTTTTAAAGAAAGCCGGTCCGCTGAGCTCACACAGGTCAATGAGGTCCTCCACAGAGATACGCGGAGACACTTCTGCTTTTAGCTCACTCAGCTTGAGTGGCTCGCGGCTCTGAGGGTGCAAAAAACAGGTGGTAAAACAACAGATTTTTTGCAGCACTGAGTGGTATTTTAAAAAATGTGTGAGAGAAAGCGATGAGTGGGTTGAAAGAAAAAGCAGTGAAGAGTCATGGAGTACATTTAATGAAAACACATGCATATGTCCAACTCATGCATCCTGCACTCTGATGATACCGGTATCCCTCAAGGATCTGTACTTGGTCCGCTACCATTTTCCATTTATACCAGATCACTTGATTCTCTCATCCAAATGCATGGTTTTTCTATTTCAATGCATGTCGGGCTACTTTTCATGCCTCTATCTGTTTTCACCTCTGTGATCTCATATCCCTCTGACATCTCAACTTGAATGAATAATCAGCACCTTGAGCTCAACCTGTCAAGACTGGGCTGCTCTCTGACTCTCACACATAGCAGTTACCTCGAGGTGAATAAAAGCCCTAGATGACCAGCTCACATTCAGTGAACACATCACAGCAATCACACAGCCTTACTGTATTATGACGAACGTCTACAGAAAAAAAACAAAAAACTTTTTCCTTCACCTCAACTTCTCGTTTTTTTCCACCAGATAGCAGAGGCTAAGATTATTCACCCAACCATAAAGCAAAAGTAGATAAAGCAAACTGTGTTTAGATGTCATCTGATGGTCTTGCCTACGTACGTGGAAATTAAAAGTTCTGATGTTTTTTATTCAAACGACAGCTCTCTAGACTACCTGGGTTTGCCACATGACCCCTCAAGGGTAACCAAAATACTGCTGATTAATTCAGTTACTCACCAGAAAATCTGTCACAAGCTGCTGTCCGAAATACTCACACTTGCATCTTTGATCAAGTCTACATGGGGGGCAAAAACTTTTGCCAAATTAAAATCAAGACAGAACTTTTCTGGTCTACCATTGCAGCCAATGTCCTGGGCCCCTGCTGCTTTAAACCCATTATCAAGTCCGTTTTTCCCCAGCCCGGTTGGGGCAATTAGCTTCCTCCAGTCTCCAAATGTAAGGAGCCCACCTGTCTGGAAATTTCTCCATCTGTGCCACATCCCAATGATTAACAGAGCAGCAAATGGTCCAGTTGAACTCAAACTGAAAACTACTCATTCTCACATAAATATCATTTCTCCTACTCGACTGAAAAGTAATATCATAGCTCTAATTGGCACTTTTCATTTTCAGGCCACATTAGAATTTTATCAGAAAGGACTGATTTAATCGGCACAATAAGCGTGGATAACAAACACTGTTTCTGTTCATTTTCTCTACACCTCAACACTGGCCAAATTACCAAGTAAATCATGTAACAGCAGACAGCAGGTGATTTACAAATAGGGGAGGGCAGTATGACCAATCTAATATAAAAGTAGAGCATAATTTTATAAAAGTCACTTTCTTTAGCAGTATTAATATCACAATATGAAGTCCATGATACAATATTATAAAAATGACAAAAAATTACAATTTTGTACATTTTAAAAGTTAAATTATTGTATTGCACTTTGAGAGTTTCAAATTAAGAGCTCCAAACCATGTTCTTAACTAAGAAAACTTAGGTAAAAAAAATGCAGTGAATTGATTTGCACCTGAACTTTTAAACCCGCTTTTTATTTGTGGTATACTGTCTCAGTCTAAATTACATTCACACTGGTTTTAGGAAGCCAAACAAATTAGAATATAGTATTAGAAATAACAACACTTTTATATTATTGTTATTCCTATTAAAGTAATATCTAAGTATTGTGTAAAAAAATATGTACTGTAAAATAAATGAAAATGAATATTTCATAGGTATTATTTTGTGCTTTACACTACAGTAGGGAAATTACAATACATCTTTCCTAATTTCTACACTTGAAAGAGAGATTTTGAATTTGGACTGCAGTAACATTACCCATTCAAACTGCTAGCTGTCAGCAATTCATACTGCACTTTTAAGCTTTTATTTTGACGGAAACAGCAGTAGAGCTTTTATTTTGACGTAAAACTCCCGCTTTAGTAAAAACAGGCTTACAAAAGCATCTCACTATAAATCAGTGAAATTCTGTAATCATTATCTGAAAATAAAGCAAAACTGGTTGCTGCTGCATTCAAAAACATGCACTAAACTCACAGCACATGCAATAAATGAGCTCACTGCATTCACTGTGAACTGAGCCATTCTGAGGCGCAGAAAACACCAGATCACAAGCTGATCGCCTGAATGAAATTGCCTCTTTGCTTTGAAATGCTCAATGAAAACAGACTTGATGAAGGGATTAAGCCATATTGTGCTTTCTGTTTTCATTTGACAGATACTGTGCCAAAGCATAATGGCCCAAAACACAACTTTAAAGACCTTTTATGTTAGAATAAGAAGTTCAAATATATTTTAAAAACACTTTTTGCTAGGTAGACCGTTTCATATCATCATGTGACCACAATAATATTGAGATACCATAATATTGAAAATAACATTACATCCCTATTTAATTTACAAGAAAATATCACTTATTCTGCATGCAATCCAGAATGGCCATGGGGTTATTCATGTCACTTTTGGCCTAAAAGGGCTTTAACATGTGCTAAAACTTTTTTTTATATTAAAGATATTTTAGGAGAAGTAACAATGCATTATTTCCCATAAAAAGTAACTAAGTAATGCAATATTGTAATGCATTACTTTTAAAAGTAACATTCTCAAACAGTGTTAGTGACATCTTATGATTGCGAAAAACATTAGTGAGCTACACTACATTAACCAGATTTAAAAACATAGTGCCATAAAACTAGCAAACAAGTTAAATATGGCAATTGTGATGGAAAACTGCCTAGGAATTGCAATGCTTGAACAAGTGTACATTGCAAAGAAGAAGAAATGAACATAAAGATGTTTTTCCCAACATAATTGTATATTTCTAACTATTAAACTGTGCAACTGATTGGTGACATCTTGTGCTTGTGAAATGCACCAGTGCATAAACGGTAAAATCCCTAATAACAATGCGCATTATCGCTGAATTCCTCACTTCTCAATGCAGGACTCTGAAACAAAGGGCAACAGCATAGGAAGGGCAGTGAGGTGGGGGGATATCTCGTAAATGTCAACGTTCAGTAGCCCATGAAATCAGTCCAATCAGTCACAGAGTACCAGCCTCCCACAGAGTGCAGCCAATTACCTATGAGGTCACCTTAGCAATGGAGGTAAGTTTGAGGAATGGAGGGTGGCTGATGTCCAATGGATTCTGGTATTAAAGTGCATTAGATCCGCAGGGCCAGTGGCATTCTCATCATTGCCTAAAGGAGGCTCTTGTGCCCAGGCTTCAGACACTCTAAATGCAGGCAAGAGTCTTGACCTTTTATTATCAGTGGTGACATTTCAATAGGCCATAAACTTGCCTGTTTGGATGCTCAGTGGTTTCAGAGAACGGCAAGAGATTCGAAAGCCGCTGAGCCGGTCCGATAGGCCGAAGCAGCAAATGTTTTGTCTCGAAGCTGAAAGGAGCTGGATTTAAAAATGGAGAAATAATCAAATCCATGCAAACATTCCTGTGGGTATTTACGGTCTGAAAAGGATTACCAGTGCAAATCTGAAGACAAGCCTGTGTTTGAAAGGCTTAACATCTACATGACAGGCGCTGTCAAAAGATGTATGCTATCTTCTATCAAAAATGATGAAGGATGGAGATCTGGCATAAATTCGGTCGTGTGACGATGCCCTGTGGTGCGTGAGAGGCATTTAACCATCCAACAGCTGGCTGCACTGGAGCAGGTGATGCGTTTAGGCTGTTGCACATCAGAGAGTCTCAAAGATAGTCTGGAATCAGAATAATAATATAGATCCAAGACTTGAGGAACGAGACAGTGGTCTGCTCACTTTTCCACCCTCGTGACCAATCAGAGCCTAATGTCACACTAAACAAAGCTGTTGGAATATAGTATTAAAACACAATATAATCAAATAAAGTCAAAGACGAAAAAGGGTTTAAGCATAAAAACAATAAGTGTAATACTGCTTTAAATGGTTGTTTTTACCAAAAAAAGTAGATCACTTTCAGAACAAAAATTTACAGATAATGTACTCACCCCCTTGTTTTTTGAGGAAAAAATTTTAGGATTTCTCTCCATATAATGGACTTCTATGATGCCCCCGAGTTTGAACTTCCAAAATGCAGTTTCAAACGGCTCTAAACGATCACAGCCGAGGAAAGAAGGGACTTACCTAGCAAAACGATCAGTTATTTTGTAAAAAAAAAAAAAATTAAATTCTATTTAACCTCAAATGCTCATCTTGTCTAGCTGTGGGTGTACTCTGTGTGTAGAGATTAAAAAGTATATAAATTGTAAATGTTTTTAGAAAATAACCGATCGTTTCGCTAGATAAGACCCTTCTTCCTCAGCTGGGATCATGTAGAACCCTTTGAAGATGCATTTAAACGGCATTTTGGAAGTTCAAACTCAGAGGCACCATAAAAGTCCATTATATGGAGAGAAATCCTGAAATGTTTTCCTCAAAAAACATAACTTCTTTACAACTTTAGAAAGAAAGACATGAACATCTTAGATGACAAGGGGGTGAGTACATTATCTGTAAATTTTTGTTCTGAAAGTGAACTACTCTTTTAATTGTTAAAATTTAACTGCAATTTTGTTTTTCTGAGCAAAAAATAAATATAATACAATACATTTTTCCCTAATTTACAGAAGACTTATCAGGCATATTTACAACAAAAAACAATTTATGAATAAAAGATGAATTACTTTCACCCCAAATACTAATTAGCTGTAATTCTACATTTGTCACTAAGAGTTTTTTACTTATTTAAAACACAGTAAAATTTAATATGCTCCCTTATTCTTTTATATATTTTATATTTATATTTTAAGTCTGAATAAGCATGCTGTGAATTTATTTTCCATATTTTTACATAAATATTGTGTTACACTGAATGACAGTAACAATATTTCAACCAAATTTTTATGTTTTATTCTCCAAAAACTAATTTGAAACCTTAAAAGTAGACTTACTTACATTTAATGTGCTTTCTTTGGACATAAAATCACTTTAGTAAATTTCTTTTGATGTGGACATCTTAAATGTCTTTGACCCACATGCACTGTGTTCATACCACTTGACATGTAACTTATTCACACTTGAAATGAACAGCAAAACTGACTGAAAAAGGTCGAATACAAGAATTTTTGAGACTAAAATACAGGTCCACTCATTTCAAGATTTCTCCTTGTGACCCTGGTTCACCAAAACTGTCATTTGCACTTTTGTCGTTCCGACCGTCGATCATTAACAGGCTGACACAAAGGCCGTGTACACAGCCTAAATGGAATGTTTTTAAGAGGATTATCCACAGTTCTTTGCTCTTTGTGTTAGAGTGGCATATTATTGAGAAGCTTGTTATTGAGTTATTGAGTAAACTAGCCTTTTCACTTAACAAGCCATAAATAGCCTTTAAAAGCATCTAGTAAAGCCCAACTAATGGAGGTGGATTCTTCACTAAATGGACTGACGTTGCTGTGTTTAATGGCTGAGACTTTAATGAACAACTGTTAGAACTGCTTGAAAAAGTGGATGAACTAAAGCTCAGAAAGCATTAGGACTATCTTTTAAAGGGGGTTTTACCAAAATAAGAGGGATCATACAAAATGCATGTTATTTTTTATTTAGTACTGACCTGAATAAAATATTTCACATAAAAGACATAAAAGAGAAAATAATAGTTGAATTTATAAAAATGACCCTGTTCAAAAGTTTATATACTTTTGTACTGATGTTGTTATCTCTTTTTTTTTGTTTGTTTGTTTAGTGATAGTTGTTCATGAGTCCTTGGTCCTGAACAGTGAAAACTGCCTGCTGTTTTTCAGAAAAATCCTTCAGGTCTCACAAATTCTTTGGTTTTTCAGCATTTTTGTGTATTTGAACACTTTCCAACAATGACTGTATTATTTTGAGATGCATCTTTTCACACTGAGGACAACTGAGGGACTCATATGCAACTATTACAGAAGGTTAAAATGCTCGCTGATGCTCGAGAAGGAAAAACGATGCATTCAGAGCCGGGGGTGAAAACTTTTGAACAGAATGAAGATTAATATATATTTTTTTTAATTTTGCCTAAATATCATACTTTTTTATTTAGTACTGCCCTTCAGAAGCTACAGAAGATACTTACATGTTTCCTAAAAGACAAAATAAGTAAAATTTACCCTGATCTTCAAAAAGTTTTTTTTACCCCCTGGCTCTTAATGCATTGTGTTTCCTTCTGAAGCATCAGTAAGTGTTTGAACCTTCTGTAATAGGTGAGTTCATGAGTCATGTCACACTGAAGACTGGTGTAATGATGCTGAAAATTGAGATTTGCATCAGGAATTAATTACATTTTACAATATATTCAAATAGAAAACAACTATTTTAAGTTGTAATAATCGCAACAAAACTAGCTGAAATGCATCGCAGAAATGATCATTTCTCTACCCTTACGTCAACATATCAGCCTGTTTCAGGTAAAAGATTCCAATTTTGCAAATTATAGACACATTTACGTTTAAATTAAATGTATAGCACAGAAAACAGCAAAACTAAATTATATTACTGAATTTTCAATTTTCATCATGCACCAAATGGAAAATGTAAATTCAATCAAAGGAATCTGCTGCTATTTTACATAACACATTTCATATCAAATCGTAACAGTGTTATGCATCCCTATTAGGTACGACCATTTGATTATACTTTAATGCAGTCAGTAACCATCACAATAAAAAGCCACGTTGTGGTTATTACTGTTCATCATGATAGCAATTTCAAAGCGCAACCATCTACAACTACTTAGTGTTGCTGAAAAACGCATCCAGCCGTGTACACATGATGTTTCTCTGAATCAGCTGAAGTCACAGGTATCATCATCTCTATCACACACACTCAAGCACACTGCTGCTGACAGAAGGTTTGGCTGCAAGTTCCGACTTGTTGGAGTCAGGCTTTAGTGACGGCGCCTGTCAGATGGCCGACAAAAAGAGAGCGAGCAGAAAGCTTGTTCAGCAGACACATCATGCTCTAATGACCAGGAGATGACAATCAACAGCAGGCCTAACCGCACCATTTACCACCCAGAGCACAGCTAGAGAAAAAAAACGACTGATTCTGCACGGAGAAAAATGCATGACAGAGGAAGAATAAATAGTGGACCAAATAAAAATTAAGTAAAAGCTTAAATAGATTCTGTACAGACCTCCTTGTTTCATAAACAACTATCACTAAAAAAACAGCTGTGGATCATTCAGGTAACAAAACAGTATTAAGTGTATGTAAACTTTTGAACGGGGTCATTTTTTATAAATACAACTATTATTTTCCCTTGTGGAGTATATGTAAACGTCTTTTCTGTGAAATATCTTATTCAGGTCAGTACTAAATAAAAACTAACATGCATTTTGTATGATCCCTCTTATTTTGCTAAAATAATTAACATTTTGCAGAAACTGTCAACTTTTGACTTCAACTGTACATCATGGATATTCTGAGAGTGTCAATTTTCAGCAAATTTTCATTTTTGGCTGAACTATTCCTTTAAGCCACACTTTCTACCTGGTTATGCACCTTCTCCACTTTGTGGTTAATTGCTTATGTAAAAATGCATTCACCAAGATGATTAAATGTAAATGTATATGCGAGTGCGTAGGCATGTAAGACCATGAGCGTTTCTCAGCCTCTCAGAGATACGGATGTAGCTGGGTATCGCTGAAGCAGTGCATTTCCAGACATCACGCTGTGTTCAGTCAGAGAATAGAAAGAGATTAGGTCAACAGATGAGTGTTTGTGAAGCTCAGCGCTGCCTTGGGCCCATCGCTGATGAATCTCAAACAGAGCCAAACATAAAGAGGTATAAGGTTAGATAGATGCTCTCAGTGTGACTCCAAATACATCTCACATCCTCGTGACACATAACCAGACATTTCAGTGCTAGGAAATGCATTTTCTATTAAAAGACTCACCAGAAGCTCCAAAAGAAGTGTTAATATCAGTTACTTAATGATTACAAAACACCCTGTAAAAAAGGAAATATGGCAATGCTTCTGAAGTAAGCAAACAGCTTTAAATTATCTGTATGGATTATTAGATTTATTAAGTGCTGTTTAATGTTTAATCTTCATTATTAATATTTCTCCATTTTGTATAATAGGACAATTAGGAAAATCATGAAACAAAGAAGTTTTGGATGCTAAAATCTAAGAAATAATATTAATAATAATAAATATTAATAGACTTAAAAATCAAAACTGTACATTATTAATATATTACATATATTGCATATTAAGGTTAATTATTAATATAATTAGTATATATGTTGTAAAAAAACTAAATTGATTTTTTTTTGGTATTATAAACATTTGAGTAAATATTATAAACAAGTAAAAAAACACATTATTCATTTTATTAGCAATAATAAAGCACTATTAATGTATTGTAAATTAAAGTTAATTATTAACATAATTTATTTGATATTATTAGGGTTTCTTAGCTCGTGCCAAGTCAAATGCATACAAAAATGGCAAACATTTTGCGAAAAACCTACTCGTTGGAACACGTCCTAGACCAGGGGTCTTCAACTAAAACGGCTCGAGGTCCAGTAATGAAACCTGCTCACCAGCCGAGGTCCGGACAATTATATATATAAAAAACTATTTGTGTTTTTTGCGAGACCAGGGTATCTGCAGCATATTTTATCTTAAATTCTAGACATTTAAATACCTTTTTAAAGACCTGAACAAAAAATTAATTAATAAATAAATAAATAAATAAAATGACTGTAAAAAGCATGATTTACAATTCAGATGCAGGTTTCACAAAACAAAAAAGCCTTCACATTCCAGCCTTCAAGAGTCAAAAGTATCAATTCTTATATTAATTTAAACAATTATTGTCAATCAAGTATTATATTAACATATACATATATTTTACTGCCTTAATAGTTTAAATTTGTTTATTCCATGGAATGTCTGGATACTGGATTCTGATTGGCTGGCAGGTGTGCAGTAAAACCGTTTAATGCACAGGTAGTTCCAAGTCAGTTTAATCACCGTTCTATATTAATGCGCTGCTTTAATTGATGCACTCAAAAGCATAGAGAGAGAGAGAGAGAGAGAGAGAGAGAGAGAGAGAGAGAGAGAGAGAGAGAGAGAGGTCGGAGATCGCATTGTGCTGCGCACATACATAAACTTCTTGTTTAGCGTTTGCCTGCGATCCTTACTAAAATATCCTAGATACTAGATCGCTACATTATATTCCTCAGCAACGGGGTGGTAAAACTGCTGTTTTTGAATGAATTGTTGTTTGTAGAGAGAGACGCACAGCATGCAGGTACGCACGCACATTCACACACACACACACACACACACACACACACACACACACACACACACGCAACTGTCATCTCTCTTGCCTTCACACTCTCTCTTGGTCGATCGATAATCTACTGAAACAAATGCTATATTTCATTCAAATAAATGTGATTTTACCGGACTATTTAATCTCTGAGTCTGATTTGAAGCGGCCAGAATGCTAGAGCTGCGTGTCATAACTGACGAAAATAACCGTCTTTTTTATCCATTCAGTCAAATTTTGCGCTGCAAATATCAATCCTAGTTTTAATTTGTCTATAACCATGGAATAAGCGGGATAATCAACGGCTTGCCGTGCGTTAAAGGATTTAAAATGCACTTCGCAGAGGCAACCACCCTCCGCTTCGTGTCGGGCGGTTATTAGCCTCCACGTCGTGCATTTAAAATCCTTTAACGCACGGCAAACCGTTGATTATCCCTTACATAACACATGATCTTGTCGATCCATCAGTTCACATTTACAACTCTACGTGTTTGCTGCTGAAAACCATGGATTGATTTTTTACATTGGTCTTTTTGACAACAGAAGTACAAGCTGATTAAAAATGGCAGATCATTCTTTTCCAGCAGGAGGCGCTATCAGAATGGTACACAAAGCAGCACCGCAGCTGACTTTGAAACGTGCAGCGCTCATATTTATTCAATGGATAGCCTTATAAAGTTTCATCGCAATTCTTGATTTTAGTCCCCAATTTAACTTGAAATCATAATTAAGACTTTCTTAACCCCTAATAATAGAGCTTTATTTAAACACAGACTTTCAAAAACAACCCTTAGCCTACACAAAATACGTTTCTTTTTATTTTTTCCCCACTGTATTCGGCGCACAAGAGAAATATTAGGGAATTAAATTAATATCAGCATATTAAGTATATTTGTCTATCTCTGAGAGAATGTGCACGTCAGATGCTGAAAGCGCTGTTTTTACTTTCACTTTAACACATTGCGCAGTTTTCACTTTGCTTGTGTGATATCCATTGGTTCACCTTCATGGTTTAAAACATAAATATGTATAAGAATACAGTATAAAAATATATATTTACAATATTTTGCAACGTAACCCCAACATAATGCGTTTTCCATCAACGTTTTTCACTCACTGAAAGCTACATCTGTCCGTACGCAATGCGCCGATCTCTGCTCTCATCAATGCATGGAAGATTGCACCTAAACGCGGACCCTGATGTGCTTGATATACATTTATTTATTAGAAATTAGCGTTTACCATTTTTTTATTTAATTATGTCAAAAGCTTTCACGGCCCGCATGGACGCATCTTGCGGTCCGCATCAGTTGACAACCCCGGTCCTAGACGGTTTGTCTGATTTTAACCAAAATTGGCTTAGATCTTCAGACAATGCTGGCAAAAAGTTACCGAAAGCTTTTTGATATACTAAACCGTTTTCGCAAAGCGAAATTGGACGAAAAGCGAATCTGACAAAATGTGCGCAAAAATGGACATGAGGCTATATCTTCGCACCACTTTAGCGGATTTAGACCAAACTTGGTACGTGTTATCATTAACCACAGAAAATTTAATATCTCTAACTCAAACTCTCTAGCGCCACCAACAGGCCAAATTTGCAATCATGGTTCTGCTAATAACTTTTAATCTGTAAGGTCAAAATTCGTTTTTCTTCTAATTCCTTGGCTCATACAGAGTCAAATGCATAAAAAATATTAATTTATATACAGTCATGATTTTTCGCAATTTTGAATTTTTCTAACTCATCTTAGCTGGTTTGTCCGATTTTCACCAAAATTAGCTTAGATCATCATTAAAGCATTCTGGCAAAAAGTTATCAAAAGCTTTTTGATATACCAAACCATTTTCGTAAAGCACGCTAATGAATTTGACTAGGTTTGCACAAAAATGGACATGAGGCTATATCTTCAAATGCTTTAGCGGATTCAGACCAAAGTTGGTATTCAGACCAAACTTAGTATGTGTTATACGAAGCATGACCTGAGGGCACAGGAGTAGTTAAAGCAAAAAAAAAAAAAAAAAAAAAACAGTTTGACCAAAAATCATAAGAGTGATCTTGTAGCATACCACATCAAATGATACAAGAAGACATTTTTGTTTATATTTTCTGAACAGTTTGACCAAAAATCTTAAGATTGATCTCGCTAGATTTTGAGTGCAATACCACATCAAACGATACCGAATTTTCCTATGTCAGCCATTTTGAGCGTGGACCGCTTTGAATTTGGCTATATCTATATGCATAAGGCTATATCTCTGCAACGCTTTAACGGATTCTGACCAAATTTGGTATGCGTTATAACATGCATGACCTGAAGGCACATAAGTAGTTCTGGAACACATAAGTAGTTTGACCTACTTATCAAAATATATAAATTATTGACATTTCTGGTTATAACTTCTCACCAGTTTGGGCCAAAATTTAATACTGTTATTATATATCTATACATTATATACAGTCGTGGTCAAAAATTTTGAGAATTACATAAATATTGGAAATTGGAAAAGTTGCTGCTTAAGTTTTTATAATAGCAATTTGCATATACTCCAGAATGTTATGAAGAGTGATCAGATGAATTGCATAGTCCTTCTTTGCCATGAAAATTAACTTAATCCCGAAAAAAAACTTTCCACTGCATTTCATTGCTGTCATTAAAGGACCTGCTGAGATCATTTCAGTAATCGTCTTGTTAACTCAGGTGAGAATGTTGACGAGCACAAGGCTGGAGGTCATTATGTCAGGCTGATTGGGTTAGAATGGCAGACTTGACATGTTAAAAGGAGGGTGATGCTTCAAATCATTGTTCTTCCATTGTTAACCATGGTGACCTGCAAAGAAACGCGTGCAGCCATCATTGCGTTGCATAAAAATGGCTTCACAGGCAAGGATATTGTGGCTACTAAGATTGCACCTAAATCAACAATTTATAGGATCATCAAGAACTTCAAGGAAAGAGGTTCAATTCTTGTTAAGAAGGCTTCAGGGCGTCCAAGAAAGTCCAGCAAGCGCCAGGATCGTCTCCTAAAGAGGATTCAGCTGCGGGATCGAAGTGCCACCAGTGCAGAGCTTGCTCAGGAATGGCAGCAGGCAGGTGTGAGCGCATCTGAACGCACAGTGAGGCCAAGACTTTTGGAAGATGGCCTGGTGTCAAGAAGGGCAGCAAAGAAGCCACTTCTCTCCAAAAAAAAACATCAGGGACAGATTGATCTTCTGCAAAAAGTATGGCGAATGGACCGCTGAGGACTGGGGCAAAGTCATATTCTCTGATGAAGCCTCTTTCCGATTGTTTGGGGCATCTGGAAAAAGGCTTGTCCTGAGAAGAAAAGGTGAGCGCTACCATCAGTCCTGTGTCATGCCAACAGTAGAGCATCCTGAGACCATTCATGTGTGGGGTTGCTTCTCATCCAAGGGAGTGGGCTCACTCACAATTTTGCCCAAAAACACAGCCATGAATAAAGAATGGTACCAAAACACCCTCCAACAGCAACTTCTTCCAACAATCCAACAACAGTTTGGTGAAGAACAATGCATTTTCCAGCACGATGGAGCACCGTGCCATAAGGCAAAAGTGATAACTAAGTGGCTCTGAGACCAAAACGTTGAAATTTTGGGTCCATGGCCTGGAAACTCCCCAGATCTTAATCCCATTGAGAACTTGTGGTCAATCCTCAAGAGGCGGGTGGACAAACAAAAACCCACTAATTCTGACAAACTCCAAGAAGTGATTATGAAAGAATGGGTTGCTATCAGTCAGGATTTGGCCCAGAAGTTGATTGAGAGCATGCCCAGTCGAATTGCAGAGGTCCTGAAAAAGAAGGGCCAACACTGCAAATACTGACTCTTTGCATAAATGTCATGTAATTGCAGATAAAAGCCTTTGAAACGTATGAAGTGCTTGTAATTATATTTCAGTACATCACAGAAACAACTGAAACAAAGATCTAAAAGCAGTTTAGCAGCAAACTTTGTGAAAACTAATATTTGTGTCATTCTCAAAACTTTTGGCCACGACTGTACATATACACATACATTTTATATATACAGAGAGAGAGATTCTCAATGACAGTACTTGCATAGTAGCCTCATGTGTTTAAAAGTAGCTTATGATAAGAATATGAAAAGACTTCGTATTACCTTCGGTCTTTAGTATATGTCAACCAGGGGATTTTCATAATATGACAGGAAGAGTAACGAGCAAAATCAGAAGGTTAGGTCATCAGAAAGGTTGGATGAGAGCAGAGGATGGAATATTTATGGGTAAAGGCTGAACTCTCACATGCCTTTAGACACACTGTGACAAATTAATGGTGGCATTCAAGGCAATTGAGGTCAACTGACGCCTCTAGCCTACACGTGAGAGTATGCAGCAGAACAGGAGAAAGAAACACCAGACAGCCAGAGCAAAAGTAGCTGAAATTCCTGAATTAACATGATGGAAATGATAAAGAAACTGAGCTGAAATTTAAATTATGACTTGCAACTTTGCTACCTGTTCAACAACATCTGGAACAGACCTGGGCATTTTACGGCCCCCGGGCCATATACGGCCCTCTCGATATCCTTGACCGGCCCGCGTGAAGTAATTGGTTGATTAAAATTCAAACGAAAATGGGCCGTGCCATGACCAGTTCTGATAAAGAGAGTCAATGGAAATCTTATTTTGCTATTTGACCGCAAAAATAACCCATAAACACGCAACCGCGCTGCTTTTATTTTGTTTGTGTGACCGTATGCGCACCCTCACACAAATGTGTTCGCGATCAGAGTATGTGAGCGCAGAGGTAT
Source organism: Garra rufa (assembly GCF_049309525.1). Taxonomy (NCBI): domain Eukaryota; kingdom Metazoa; phylum Chordata; class Actinopteri; order Cypriniformes; family Cyprinidae; genus Garra; species Garra rufa. Next base: position 11,395,507 of record NC_133366.1, read on the forward strand.
GATTTTGAATGGAGGGAGCGGCGGATTTTTGAAAAGTCGGAGCGTCGTGGTTTTCACTTGCTCCAATAGTCAAGAGCGCTCCACCACCGCTCTGTCATGAGTACAATAGGCTTCATGCCCAACAGGCTTCCGTTTTCTGCTAAACAGGTCTCGTTGCTTCCGGTTCACGCGTTTTGCATATCCCTCTTTAAATATGAACATGATTTACTCAAGATTCATTCAAAGTAGACACTAAAAATGATCATAACCAATGTCCATCACATATGTGGATTGATATATAAAAGTTTTAAATTTTTATTCTTTTCACTAACATTTATATATAAATATCGAATGAAACGTCCACAATAAACAGCTGGCTTGTTTAAATGATTACCTTAAAAGTCCGTCGATATCGCCATTATTTATTACGGCTATTAACACGTTCTCCGACAAGCGGAAGCAATGAGACCTGTTTTCCGGGGTTGGTCATGTGACGTTCGGCATAAAGCCTATTCATGCCAACGGTCCGTAATATAACTGCATATTAAGTAGGGATGTCACAATACTCAATATAATATCGAACCGTTCAGTACGACATCCAAGGTTCAATACGCGCTTGTGAATTGCGGTTTTTCGGTTTTGCATCTAAATATCTTCCTTCCTTTTATTTCTCTTGGAATGTGCTGTATGTTTGCCCACGATTTCATGTGCTGAAATGAGAAAACGCTTCCCCTCTTATATTTGAAAAAAATAACGCAACACGCAGAGCAACTTCCATTCTAATGACATGCAATCATAAGCCTTTCAAAACATGTTGTCCAACAAAAGTTACAAAAACATTATAACTTGTTTTCAATTCACAACATCAGTCGAGCGTTTGAAATAACTTCCTTATGTTGTGATCAGATGTGGATTCTCATCACAGAATGAGGCAGACAATTCAGCAATTCTATACTCATATTCAATGTATGTCGATTAGCAATGGCTTATGAAAATACCCGAGATGGCTTGAAGAACACCAGTGTTGCCAGATTGGAAATGTCCAAGTATCGTACCAGAAGCTCAAAATTATCGTATTTGGGAGAAAATTATCGTATTTGAGTCAAACGTTCAAAATAAAGATATTTATCTAGATGTTATAGCTATTTCTCCTTTTCAGCACTCATTTTCTATACCTTGTTGCAATGCTAAACTAATTATCTTACTCTAGTCAAACGTTCAAAATACAGCTATTAATCTAGATGTTACAGCTATTTATCCTTTTCAGCGCTCATTTTCTATACTTTATGTTAAACTAACAACCTCAGTTTTGAAACAACTGACCTGCGACAGGAACGTTAACTTGTGCTCGTGAGAGATGATGATTTGTTGAGAAGACGTTGGATAAAAGACATGCGTAACGCCACGTTCACGTCTCCTCACAATCATGAAGGTAGACGTAGAATCCACACAGCTAGATCTTTGAGAATAGAAGCTCTATAATTACAACGACCATGGTGTCACAAAATTCTGAAATTATCGTACATTGTGGTATTATTGATCGTACATCGTACAGAGGTCAAAATTATGGTACAAATACGATAATTATCGTACGTCTGGCAACACTGAAGAACACAGATAAACCATTATTGCAGACGAGTGTTTATTGTCCTTAGATTTCATCATTCAAAACGTTTACCGTTATATCTTGTTTTTAATAAGTTACAGCAATAGCGATGCTTTTATCCATATTAGAGAAGCTGGAACGGAACGTTATTAGCGCTACTTCTTTGATGCATATATGTTTTGTTTTGTTTTTGCACAAGGGCGCCCTCTGGCATCCAGTATGAATGAAACCCATTCTATTTTGCGTAAAAATCAAAAAAATTATACCTCTCTCAAAAGAAAAATTAAGCAGACACATACTAAACCACACTTTATCTAGTGTGCAGAGGTTTACAGGAGTATTTTGTTAATTTGTTCCAAAAAAACCCACACTGAAGTGGCAAGATATATACCGAGGTACGTATTGAATCGTGGACTTGTATTGTTGCATCCCTAATATTAAGCAGGAATACACATGTTAAACATATTTAGCTTTATAGAGATGGATCACTCAAATCAGAAATAATGTGAAGGCTATGATGACGGCAATGGATATGAGCAGTAAATTATAGTTCACAAGGAATTAGTTTGTTCCTTTTAGATACTAAATATTTTCAGGTGACAGCATCATTTAAACAGGTAGGCCTACAGAACAAAAGCAGCAAGGACTTTTTACAAAGCTTTATATATCGAGGGATGCAGTAATCAAAACCAGCGTTGTGATATCCCACAAAATCGTGAAAAAAGTAAGCCATTCTCAGGTAAAACAATCAAACACTGGGGGCACTTATTGCTTTTTATATGAAGTATATCATATACTTCATATAAAAAGCAATAAGTGCCCCCAGTGTTTTACTTGTGTGTATGTGATGCTGGTCTTTAAAACACAAATTGTTGTATAAAGTTAATAGTTTTTGAAACAAAAATTTGCATTTCCAGAATTAAGTGCACTTGTTCAAGCCTAACACAGGCTAGATTTGTCTTATTGAGCAAAAAAAAAAAAACAACAACACTGGGGCATTACTTGCTTTTTTATAAAAAGTTGATGTTGTGATGCTGGTTTTTGAAATGCATATACTTGCATCTTTGTTTAAAGTTGCTAGTATTTTACACTTCAAAATACATTTTTCAAACTGTTTTTATGAATGTTTATTAAATTGGGATGCATTTGTGTGCTCCAAATTTTCAGTCTCACTGTAGTGTTTCATTTATTCTTTTTTTATTAAGAGAAATAAAGGCAAAACTGAGTTGTGTATTGGTTCGGCCCTCAAAAACTGGCCACGTTTCTAATGTGGCCCCTTGAGAAAAATAATTGCCCACCCCTGATCTGGAAGATGTGATTTATTGGGGCATTTTTTCTGTATGAACTATTCAACTAGAGTCCAAAATATCCTCTCTCTCTCTTTTTAAGGGATAATTTATCCAAAAATGAACTGTCTGTCCTCATTAACTCACTCTCATGTCGTTTGAAAAAAATTGGGATGATATCTTGATGCAGCAGTTTGCAAATATTCCATAGTTTCATCTTATTAGATTCATTGTGAACCGGCCTACACACTAGAAATAAAACCTCCCATATTTCGACTATTTAAGGTCTTCCAATTTCCCTCGGCACTGGAGTGTTTACTAGCGAGCTAAAGCATCTCATTAGGAAATGAACAGTGGGGGGCTGAAATCATCAGTGGCTAAATTCACCGCTCTTCTGACCGCAAACCTTCATGGATCATTTGATTAGCAGTGGGTAATTGGCTCCATCCTTCATACTCTCTGACTTTACCTCTCGGCGCAAGGCAATCTTTAAAAGTCCAAAAGGGCAAAAGGAACTCAGCAAGATGTCGAAGGCGATTACTGTAATAAAGGTCACTCTATTGTTTAGGGTTTGTACCTTTGTATCTTCAATAGCGACTACTGTCATGACAGTAATATAAGAGAGAATGAGAGTTTCTCCTTAACTCTTACATGGCAGGTTATTTGTTGGCCCTTCTCCACTATAAAGTCTGGTTACATTAAATGAGCAAATCTTCATTCTGAAATGACTGACTCTGGAGCCGAGGCACTCAGAGCTCAAAGGGCGATTGAGGACACTTACCAGGTCTGTTTTGGTCAGGTCTTGATATTCTGAAGAGTAATAGGAAGGTGTTTTCCCAAAGCTGTTGCTATCACCGACAGGTTTGTTTGGCTGGGCATGCTGGCGATAAGTGGCACTTTTAGGAGTCCAACAGAAAAGGTTGATGGATTCCCGGACACAGCGTTCAATGTCGATTTCTGAATGCAAAACAGCAAAAACAGAAATGTCACTACATAAACTACCAGTCAAAAATCTGGGGTTGGTAAGATTTCTTGAAATGTTTTTGAAAGACGTCTCACCAAGGCTTTTATATTATCAAAAAATGCAGTCAAAACAGCAATATTGTGAAATATTATTACAATTTAAAATAACAGTTTTCTCTTTGAATATATTTTAAAATGTCATTTATTCCTGTGATGCAAAGCTAAATTTTCAGCAGCATCACTCCAGTATTCAGTGTCATATGATCCTACTGCTCAATGTATCTGTAGTAATGTGCTTTAAGATAGCAAAGACTATTATAAATACAACTATTTCATTACGATAAGCAAATCTTAAGCTATTGAATCTAGTGCTTGCAGTTACAGGAAATTTTAATATCTTAAGGAGAGCTAAGAACAGCAACTTTATGCTCATTTGGCAAAGCCACATGAGAATTCACAGACTGTTTAACTTCCTCCTAATTAACCTTGGACGACCTTGGAAATCCTCTCCAGAGAGTTGCCCTCCAGCTGATCCAAAGACTCTGACTCGCTGCCAATGCTTCATTCAGTCACAAACAAACTTAGTGAAGATGTCAACACTTCATTCACTTCACTCTCCCAGCAGCAGATGAAGAAAAGAAGAGGAGATTCAACAGCTTCCTTCAAATGCAAAGCCAGCTCTCTTGAGCTGTGCGCCTTAAACCGGAGATTAAAGTCACAGGGATTCACATGGATATAAACAAATCAGGAATCCTCTCCCCGCTATCTCACTCACTTTCTATCCTGTTAGTGAAAAAAAGTACCCCTAATGAAGTGGTTTAGCATGCTTGGTCTACTATTTAAATTAAGCTGAGTGTGACGGCTTCATTTTATTTAAGAGGATATGATCTGAATACTGGATTATCAACACTGGACTTACACTGAGAGGCTGTGATTACTGTCCTCTGAAGTAAAAAGGCAAGAGAGAGTGCATGAGAAAGAGAACCTCTGTTTTTATAAAAACTAGCATTTAAATGCATTATAGAAATGCAACGTACTGTAAAGCTCCGAAAGCCATCACATACAGTCAAACCAAAATTTACTCAGACACCTTCAACATTTCTCACATTATCACAGTTTATTCGCTACAGTTTAGAAAACGGCAATAAAATATGACAAGAATTCAAAGTTAAACTGCGTCAGAAGTGTCTGTTAGTATGACAATATTTACACAACTATCAATACTTTGTTGATCAATTACCAAGCAATGCTTAATTTTGTTCAGTCTGTGGTGTAAAAAGGTCGCATTAGCAATTAAAGAAAAACCACTTAAGCTAAAACATGGTAAGGTCAAAGTGTCTGAATAATTTTTGGTCCCAAAATTGAATTAATTTTACTGGTAGTCCAATCTATGAAGAATTTTTGGGTATAGTATGTCAGTTTACTTTATTTTGCTATCCTCACATACATATATATATATATATATATTTATGTATATATATTTATCTACACACACATACACACAGTTGAGGTCAAAAGTTTACATCCCCCTTTCAGAATCATACAAAATGCATGCTATTGTTTATTTAGTACTAACAAGATATTTTACATTAAATATGTATTATAATTCACAAGAGAAAATAATAGATGAATTTGAAAAAAAAAAAAAAAAAGACCTGTTCAAAAGTTTACATAATACTGTGTTGTTACCTGAATGATCCACAACTGTGTTTATTTTTTTTTTGTTAAGTGATAGTTGTTCATGAGTCTTGTTTGTCCTGAACAGTTAAACTGCCTGCTCTTCTTCAGAAAAATCCTTCAGGTCCTGCAAATTCTTTGATTTTCTGACATTTTTGTGTATTTGAACCCTTTCTAACAATGACTGTATGATTTTGAGATCCATCTTTTCACACTGAGGAAAACTGAGGGACTCATATGCAACTATTACAGAAGGTTCAAACACTCACTGATGCTCCAGAAGGAAAAACAATGCATTAAGAGCTGGGGGTGAAAACATTATGAATTTGAAGATCAGGGTAAATTGAACTTATTTTGTCTTCTGGGAAACATGTAAGTATCGTTGAAGCTTCTGAATGGCATTACTAAAAAACAAACAAACAAATTTTTTTTTTTTTTTTTTTTTCAAAAGAAGAAAAATGTATACATCTTCTGTTCAAAGGTTTTCACCCCCGGCTCTTAATGCATGGTATTTATTTATCTAATAAAAAATACAGAACCTGTAATATTGTGAAATATTTTTACCATTTAAAATAACTATTCTATTTTTACATATATTGCCGTTTTTATAATAATAAAAATATTTTATTGCTGTGATGTCAGCAGCCATTACTCAAGTCTTTAAGCGTCACATGGTCCTTCAGAAATCATTCTAGTATGCTGATTGTTTAAAAAAAAAACTATTATTATGATTATCAATATTATCAACAGCTACATTGCCATTACCCTGTTTTATAAACATTTTTAAGAACTGCAACAAAATATAAAAAAATTTTTTGCAAATAAGTTTTCCACAGTTTCGTTTTTTATGCAATATTCCAATTTTGTGCACAAAATTCGCAACTTTGGATGGAAACATACAGCTAATGTTGAAAATAACTGTTCTGCTTAATGTTTTTGTGGAAACAAAATTAAAAACAGACAAAAATATATCTATAAAAAAAGTAATCTTTTTTTTTAAATAGAAATCTTTTGTAACATTATAAATTACATAATACCATTGAATCTCATGTATGGCCTTGTGTGGCTTAATATAACAAATTATTATTTCTCTTAATGAAATGTAGTAGAAAACCCACAAAATATTTACGTCATTTAAAAAATCCACATTGTTTTATACATATTTTGGACTACGTGGTGTGCCATTATTTTGATGCCGTTGGCTTAAACCGAATTCCATGCCATCGACTTTTCCCCGCAAGAAGTCTAAAAGCCCTCGGATATCGAGTGCAATCGTGCTGAGAAACTCTTTCAGCGGCTGTGGTATCATGACAAGCGTCGACATGTTTACATCCCTTCAGGATGACATCTAGCGTTTCTTGTCTCTGCCGTTTGTAAGCTCTTTCAGTAGCTGTGGTCTACTAAAAGCCTCAAAGGCATCATGGCTAAAGTGGAGAGAACAAAGACGCAGGTCTTTAGGAAGTTTTATTTGTACTCAGGCATCTTCCTATTCTTTTCTACTCTTCCTATTGCAATGAAAGCAGTGAAGAATAACATCACTTCTCTTGTTGCCCTTCAACTGAAAATTACAACCAAAAGCCGCACAATGTGACATTGTATCAGTATTTTATTTTCTGAGTTGTTGCGGTAAAAATAGCAAGCTTCTGCATTTTTACGCCCTGCCAGGATGGCATCTAGCGTTTCTTATCTCTGCCATAGCTCATTCAGTAGCTGTGGTGTACTAAAAGCCTCAAAGGCATCAGGGCTAAAGTGGAGAGAACAAAGACGCAGGTCTTTAGGAAGTTTTATTCATGCACAGGCATCTTTCCATTCTTTTCTCTTCTTCTTATCACTAGGAAAAGCAGTGAAGACTTACATTGCTTCTCGTTGCCCTTCAACTGAAAATCACAACCAAAAGTCGCACAATGTGGCATCGTATCAGTATTTTATTTTCTGAACTGTGTGTTAAAAACAGCAACAGGTAGCACCAAATGCAACCATCATTCAAGTAGTCCAAAATATGTATAAAATGATGTGGATTTTTATTAAGCCATACAAGTCTAAATACCCTGGGTTTTATACATTTCTCAGTGCAGAAAGTGAATGTGATTTTTATGTCTAGAACTTGCATGCGAGTCGTGCCGAGTCGAGTCTCTTATATGCATTGTGTGGGAATTGCTATTTGTATGGCACACAGATATTCTGTCTATGTGATGTGCTTCAAATCAGTCACCTATGAGACTCTTTTCCAGTTAAGATGGCAAGCAAGGCTTTGGAACAGAGTGAGGAGGAGGAGAATGAATGCAAACAGCATGAGAGATGAGGCACCAATCAGTCAGTGCATTAGAGACTGTGACAGACGATCCACCTCTCCTCCAACCATCACCTCCCCATCCCGCCTTCCACTGACCCAAATCTACAGGCTGAGATGAAGAACGACAGACGGATCTGGAGGTTCGAGACACGCGGGCGTCATAATTACGGCGCGTCGTCACCTCTGCCATATCACTAATATAACATCCTCCCAATCGAACTGAACAGCTCATGCACCAAGGGTCCCTGACATCCCACATGTGCGTCCCACATTCAATCCGTATCGTTCTCGAAATCCCAACCCTACACAGTGGCACGGAAGGAATGAGTAAAGACATTCAGTCACATCGCATGAATGTTGCATGAAACGCCACCACCTTCCAGCACAGTATTCCCAGTGTAGCCAAGACAAATATCACGTAATCAAAAGATAGATTTGGCTATGCATTCCACATCCCATCTTTATAAACAAAGCTTTCGTCACAGTATTAGCTACAGACGTTATTTAGACTCTCAGATGGCATGAAATAAATATAAATATATAAATATATTATATATATATATATATATATTACATGCATGGAGGAGTCATCTGGATTCAGTGGGAAAAGAGGATGAGAACTAAATGACAGACTACTAAATCTCCTGAATGTTAAACAGTTGAACAGTTGTGCTGCTTAATATTTTTGTGTAAACCATGATATATATATTTTTAGGATTCTTTGATGAATAAAAAAATTAAATTAATAAAAAAAATTTAAATAATTTTTTTAGATCAATTCAATGCATCCTTGTTGAATAAAAGTTTTAATTTATTTAAAACAAAACGGAAATTATAGCCCATTATAGTCTGCATTTATTTGATTTAAATTACAGAAAAAAAATAAAATTTTGAAATATTTTTACTATTTAAAATAACTGTTTTCTATTCAAATATATGTTCATTACTCAGTCTTCAGTGTCACATGATCCTTCAGAAATCATTCTAATATGCTGATTTGCTGTACAAGAAACATTTATTATTATTATTATTATTATCAATATTTAAAACAGTTGAGTACTTTTTTCCAGGATTCTTTGACAAATAGAAAGATTTTGAGGTGGGGGTGGGTTTAGAAATTAATACTTTTATTTAGCAAGGATGCTCTAAATTTATTAAAAATGACAATATAGAAATGTATAATGTAAAAAATGTATAACATTTTTTATTCAGATGAATGCTGTTCTTCTGAACTTTCTATTTCTCAAAAACACCTCAAAAAATTTTACGCAGCTGTTTTCAACATAATAATAATAATAATAATAATAATAAATGTTTTCTGAAGGATTTCTGAAGGATCATGTGACACTAAAGACTGGAGTAATGATGCTAAAAATTCAGCTTTGAAATCACAACAATAAATTACATTATAAAATATATTCAAATTGAAAACAGTTATTTTAAATAGCAAAAATATTTCAAAATTGTACTGTTTTTGCTGTACTTTGGATCAAATAAATGCAGGCTTGGTGAGCAGAAGAGACTTTTTGAAAAAACAAAGATTTTGAGTGAATTCTTCGATCATTATCAATCAAATCCTATCTGTCAGCCATGCTCTTTATAGAAAGTAACACCAGTAAGGCCCTTTAAAAATGTATATTGGTGGAGCACTTATACTGAACATCACCCGGAGCTTCATGGCTTCTCTTGACAGAACGGATTAATGTTAGCATGTCCATTCAGAGTCTACAAAATAATGACAAAGTGCAAAGCGACTGAACCTGGGCCATTTAACACCTATCGGCTCGTGAATTACATTTCATCACTGCCATCTTTTTCCAGCCCATGGTTTCCAAAAGGCATAAGGGGGAAGAAAAAAATGCCCTTCATAAAGGTGATAGCGGTTAGCTAAAACCACTTTATGAAAGAATAAAAAGACTAAGGAGGAAAATTCACCTCCACAACTTCTCTCCAACGAATATAGCTGGCTTTTGTGAACCTAAAAACGGATGTCTGCAGTTGTCGCCAAAACACAACACAGTCACATATACAAACCCAGTCTCTATGGTTTAATTAGTAACCTGCGTGAGAGAATAGAAATAAAAAAATGGTAACATGTTATTAACAAGTTGAGACGTTTGTGTACAGGAGGCAGGAATTACAAGGCACTGAATCACCAACTCTATATTTAGCGCTAACAGTGTGTAAAGTAAACATAGTCATGTAGCAACAAGTGGGTCAAACAAACACTGAGGAATGTGATGACAGTGCTTAAAGTCTCAGTAGAAAATGTCTTATTGAATGGTATAGGAATGGGTGTAGGGCATGCGGCATGAATGAATAAGTGTACAGTTTAAAATTCTGGGGACTCAATATAACCGAAACGTAGTTATTTCTCAATGGCATGTACCTTTATTAGTATTTCTTATACGTGGGATAAAGGATAAAGCTCATAATTATTACTCAAAAGATGTTCTGTCATTGTTTATTCACCCTTAAGTATTTCCAAACCCCCTTTTTTTCCTCCCAGTGGATGACAGAAGACGACATTTTGAAGACTGCGCCAGTCAGTTTTACCAGTCAATTGCAATAAATGCTGACCGAAGCTTGCAACTTTTGAAAAACACCATTAAACTTTGTATTATGTTACTATTCTGGGTATGATCATTACGTTCTGGGTCTAACTGACCCTAGTTGGATTCGATACTGTCCAAAAATAAATAAATGAATACAAAATCTGGTAAAAACAGTAAACCTTTAACATTAATATTTCTCTTATATTACAAAAAAGACATACATGATAGCATATCATTTGTAAAACTTTGTAATTAATTAGATTTATTTTTTATATTAAATAATGTTTATTTTAATTAATTTAATTTACCTTTGTATTATGTTAAAATTCTCGGTATGATCATTATGTTTTCGGCTGTATCTGACCTTAATTGGATTCAAGAATTGAATTGAATTGAATTTGATTTGATTGAATCTAAGTGGCCCTAATTGGATTCGATACTGCCCACAGAAAAAACAAAAAAGAATTTGGTAAAAACTGTAAATCTTTAACATTAATACTTCTCATACATTACAAAAAAGTAGCTATGATAACATATTATTTGTAAAACTTTTAATATAATTTCCTGAAGCTCAAGCAGAACTGCATAGCGCCAAGATCATGTTTTTTTTTATCCTCAGAGGGTAGTTGAGAAACTAAAATACTTACAAAATACATGATTTTTAACATAACCACAAACTGTAAGCACATTCCACAACAGAAGTACCAATATAATTTGAAAAAGTAATTGTTTTGTTTTTTTCCCAAAAGTAATTGGTTGACAAAACTAGTCTGAATGCTTTGTCCAAGAAGCAAACTGATTCGGTATGTGGGTTCACTTCACTCAATGAACCAATGATTCACAACAAAGAAGATTATCAATGCAGAACATCTTAAATTTCAATGCTCAACACAAAAAACTCTTGCACAGCTTCTTACAGTTTTTCTAAGTCGCTTTGGTACATTTGTCGAATCATCCTTGACATTTGCAAAACAGTAAGTGCATTTTTCAAAACAATTCGTACAAAAAGCAAAATACCATGGAGTACCTGCAAAAGTCAGTGTCTTGCTCAAAATCCTTAGATCATTTTTCAAAAATAAATATCTGTGTCTATAAACATGTCAGTGCCACCAGAATGACAAGAGCTTGTGGTATTGTGTATGAATAAGACAAAAGTCAAATTGCTTAGTCATGTTGTCAATATAACAGTGTACTCTGGAGGGATGTTCTGATGTAAACAATAGCTAAAGTTGACAATTATTGTAAATTGTAGGTTACACCTTAGTGGATGTGGGAGTTTGATTGCAAGACACTGGACTAGATTCACATTTACACTTTTACTGTTTGTACTGTAATTTGTTGACAGACCACGTCAATGTGATACAAAATGGAAAAGACAGTGCAGTCTTCCTACACCTCCTGATGTTCCTGTCTGTTAGGCCACAAATTCTCATCCACATCACAAATATCTTCTTTTGCGATGCAGCGTGGAAAGAATCACAGTACAGATTTAGAAAAATAGTCAAATGGAAATGTAAAGAAATATGCTTGACATATTATGACAACTTGCTCAACCATTTCGCGTGAGAAGACTTATGCTATGAACTAATGCCTAAATGTTGTGGTGGGTGAGACTATTAAAACAGAGACCCATTATAATACATTATGATCAACATGACATAAGCAATTGATAATGTAGGAAACAGCAGAGAATTGTACATAATCATTTGCATGGATGTACCAAAGCATTTGCAACTTGTTCAAAGAGATTAGAAACTGCTTTTTTGATGTGCACAAGTGACAAAATGATGATAGTTTTGAGAATTTAAATTCTGATCTGAGAAATGTACCAAAGCGACTGAGAAAAACTGTAAGATTTGAAATGCAGTGCAATTAATGATATTTTTATTACAACACTTTCAATATTTGAATTTGTTCCCCTAGAAACCACTTAGAACTCCCAAACAAACATAGCAATGCAAAGGCGATCATTCACAACTGTAGCATTGTGGTAATTGAGAACTGCATGTTCAAGCACTGCTTACTGCTTTTCAGTCAAAGTTAGCTGAACAATTACAGTGGGTGATTCATATATATGTTTGTGCAATGTTGGCTGGATCTCTGGAAAAATTAAACATCTCCATAGAGGAACAAGTGCTGCTGATTAACATTTGTGTGCCGGTTTCGGCAATAGTTAGACCAAATTGTTTTGGACTAAAGTGTCTTTAAAATCAAGTTGCACTTAAAATCTCCTGATATCAACAGGTTTGAGAGTTAGAGTTAAAAACATTTTGCATATAAAAGCTCTGAAATTGTGTTCGACTGCAGGAAACCGAGAAGAAGCTGGTACGCAGCGAGGGAAAATATTTTACCTATAAAAGGAGTTTTCTCCCTCAACTCCTCAGACTTTTTTCATGCGGCTTGCCAGTGAAAAGAACAGAAAAATGAAATCCCTAAATCTCGGCGGCATCGACCTGCACCCCGTTTGGAAACACCAGTCTCCTTCCAATGGCTTTTAAATGTTTAATGCCACTGCGATGAGGAAATAGCCATTTAAAACGAGCAATTTGGAGACAAACGAAGCGAAACAATCTCAAGATGTGAGATAACGGCCCACATCATGGATGCCTGCCAGGGAGATCCAGTAACAGCAGAGGCAGGCGCAGTTGCATGCGAGGCAAATCGAGGCATTTGAGGCACGCATTAGAGGCAGGAGCTCAACTCAACAGCATGCGGTGGAAGAAATGACAGCCGTGACCTTCTCAAACATAAGTGTCTGCATGTTCATCCACGTTCGCCAGGAACTACCGCCCCGCGCGGTGTTAATTACACCGCTGTCACAATTACAGACAGAAAAGAGAAGAGACGCCAATCCCTCGAGACCTCCGTTCAACCTACGGAAAAAAGCCCAATGCTCGGCTTCAAAAGCAAACTTTCAAAGGCGTTTAATTCTCGGAGAGCTTGTGTGTTCGTGGATTTTTCACCGCATAATGTTGCTAGTCAGTAAGCTGACAAAAGTTTTGCTTTGAAACAAATTCCCTGTTTTGTGAATACTGATGCTTTGCATATGCCCAAAAAACCCCAGGCAACATTTACAGACTTCCCCGAGAGAAATAATGTGACATGTTTGTAAATAATTCGCACAAAGTCTTACCTACCTGACAACTAGCTGAGCCTTGCAAAAGTTCTGTGGCTCTACCATGGTAAATCAGTACTTTAACAAACCGTGGTATTTTGTAGGTTATGATTTATGAGTTATACGCAATGACATTGGCATTGCACTCCAAGAAACATTAAAACGTTAGCTCACCCAAAAATGAAAATTAGCCCATTATTTACTTACCATTAAGCTGTCCTAGATATATATGACAAATCCAATTGGAGCTATATTAAACAATGTCCTGGCTCTTTCAAGCTTTATAATGGCAATAGATGGGTGTTTCTCTTCAACAGGTCAAAACAAGTCCAATAAAGCACATCCATCCATAATAAAGCGTGCCTCACATGGCTCCAGAGGTGAATAAAGGCCTCCTGTAGCAAACTGATGTGAAAAAAATCTATATTTAAAACGTAATAATTACTTTAATCTAGTTTGTACTCACTGTTGCACATAGAAGCAGCTAGGGCATCAGAAGTGATGAATACGAACGTGCAAGTGGAGAGATCAAAACAAAACAACGGTCACAAATTAGAAGTACAAAACAAGGATCTGTAAATTTGTCAAGAATTTGGAGGTTTTTGATATAAACCAAGAGGAGACTGGTTTTCCTTTGCTAAAGTAAGAAACTTTGCTTCCTTTGCTCCTGTAAACAAACATTGGTTTTTACCAATGTGAGGCACTTTTTATCATGGATGGATGCACTTTATTGGACTTGTTTTAGACCGAAACACCCATCATATTGTCATGATAAAGCTTGAAAGAGCCAGGGCATTTTTTTATATAACTCTGATTGGATTTGTCTGAAAGAAGGAAGTCAGCTAGGGTGGCTTGAGGGTGAGTAAATCATAGGCTACTTTTCATTTTGGGGTGAACTAACCCTTTGAAGAATACTATGGTACTACCACATTAGATTCTAAAAAAACAAAGGTAATGTCAGGATATGTCCCAAAACAGTGCCAGTACCATAGTAGCATGTCTACAAATAATTAAAAAACCATGGTATTTAACAGCACAGAAAGCATAACAGATCAATGATAAACTTTTTTTCATCTATGAAGTTACATTAAAAATGCAATTAATACAGACTGACATTATTGGAAAACACCTCTTGTATAATGATTCTGATTTAAAATTCATTTTGATATTTTTAAACTAAAGAATATATTAAGGTGTTGTAACACTCTGGAGATACTTCACTGTGTTCAATTAATATTACCTTTTCTCCCTGCAAGTAGATTGGCATGATATTTTTTATTTTTTTAAAAAGAGTGCTAGTTTTATTTTAAAATAATGTTTTAAATCGTAATATGGATCACAAATGGAACCCTTGTAGACCTTCATGATTGTCTGTTAATGTCAGTATCATTATTAATATTATGATTATTATTAATAAATCAGATAACCTCAAGCAGATGTCATATTAAAAAAACGAAATAAAATAAATGATATTATATATATTATTATATATAGCCATAATTTTGTGATCAGTAAGACTTGTAATGTTTTTTCAAAGCAGTCCCATCAAAGCTGCATTTATTTGATCAAAAATACAGGGGAAAAAATATATTGTGAAATGTTATTTCAATATAAAATAATGGTTTCTATTTTAATAAACTTTAAAATGCAATTTATTCCTGTGATGCAAAGCTGAATTTTCATCAGCCATTACTCCAGTTTTAAGTGTCACATGAGCCATCAGAAATCATTCTAATTTGCAGATTTATTATTAAAGTGATCTATTATCTAAAGTATCTATCTATCTATTAATAAAAAGTAAAAAAGAACAGCATTTATTAAAATAGAAATAGAAATTTTTATCAATTTAACACATCCTTGCTGAATAAAATTATTAATTTCTTTCAAAAAAAAAGAAAGAAAGAATAAAAATGTACCGACCCCAAACTTTTGAATGGTAGTTTATATTTTTAGAAAAGATTTCTATTTTAAATAAAATAAGTCTCTAATGCTTCTTTTTTTAACTTTTTATTAATCAAAGAATACAATTTTAATAAATTGTATTTGAACACAGGAATAAATTTTTATTTAATTTAATTTAATTTATTAAATTTTTTATTTATTTTATTTTTATTTAATTTAATTTAATTTAGATTTTAATGTATAACAAAATAGATAAATGTTATTTTACATCACAATATTATTTCACAATACCACAATAAACACAGCCTTGATGAGCATAAGAAACTATTTTAAATAGTAAATATTATAAAAAAAATATTTGAATGGCAGTGTTTGTGTGTAAAAATAATAAAAATGTGTACACTCAAAGAAAAATATTTGGGTAACACTGTACAAACATATAAAATGTTTTATGAGTTTTAAATTAGATTTGTAAACTATTTTCCCTTCTCATACTTTTGTATTTAATTATTTGACTATAAAGAACAGAGAATCAAAATCATCTGCATGTTTTAAAAAATTGAGACAGTGCTAGCCTAAGGAGGTAATAAAATGTCAGCAGTGCCAAAATAAAACAAATATCACGAAATACGAATTCAAACAACACGTTCAGCATTCTTTTTTTTTAAAAAAAAAGAGAAAATATCCAACAGCAATGACTTATGATGGATGATGTATGTCAGAGCTGATTTAGTCTATTTATAATGGATTATTAAAAAAACAAAAAACATACCCAGGCAGCTTATTCCTTATAATTCAGTCAGCTACATGCTGCTGAGTGTTAGACTATACGGACACTCCTACAGGCCAGTAGATTTACATGATATAACACCGAGTAACAGGTTTTGACACTAGGACAACTCGAAAAACAGCACTACTAGTTAATCTGTCTTGAGAAACTGATTAAACCTCACTGTGCATCCCTGTGCGTGTCAGGTTTTCAGCAACATCTGATAGAAGACTGTCCTGTAAAACCTCTAAAGCTATTTTCAGACTTGTCAGTGACAGATGCTTATTAGCCACTTGTAGTCAGATCCTCTTTTTGTCAAAATGTGATTTGTGCTTTGCTTCCAGCTGGATATTTGTCTGCTGACAGGACGGAGTAATGGCGTGTCTCACGGGCTTCTGTTGAACATCGCTGCACGTCTATAACAGATTTCTTTGTGATGGCTGGTGCGATGGTTTTGCTGATGTTAAAGTTGATTTGTTTAGAATTTTGCTTTTACTTTGCAATTTTGTCCTGAATGAGCACTACTGCCTGACAGACACCACAGAATCGTCTTTGTGACAATCCTAGATTCTGGAAACACCATAAAAAGAATTTGGACAGTACTGTCTGTTACAAGTCATCACTTCTGCAATTCTGTTTGATGCCACTAGTGCTGCACATTTCAGCTTTAAAGGTGCAATAAGTAGTGTTTATGTCTCTTATTCGTCGTTCCACATTACTAATATGACAGCATTAGCCACTTTGCAGCCACTATTGCCTAACGAACAAACTTTTGCTTTAAAAAAAGTGTTTCCTTGTCTACTCAGGCATTTTTCCGCATTCATCATCCAAACTACACAACTGAAAACGCATGTTACATGACCATTCATAATGAGCATGATGTTTTTGTTTGCATGGTCATCAAGGATATGCAGAGCAAATGTGCAAATGTGGGCAGCCAAACAATTGTTTTCAAAATTCTTCGTTTTTGTCCGTTTACACTGAAACGCAACCCCAGAGTTTTTTTCTTTGTACGCCAATGATATGAATGTTATTTTAGTATATACAGTACTATTACAGTATTAGTATTTATATATTAGTACAGTATTTTAGTATTTTAACTTTTTATTCCAGTTATTAAATTTTTTTTTGTTGGCTTTTCATCTAATATTTACATTTTAATTTTATTTCAGGTTTATTTAAATTCCTGAAATCCTACCCCTTTATATATGATTTTGTATCTTTATTTTCTAAATTGGTGACTTTATTTTTTTGAATAACAGGAATTAATAACATACATTTTTTACTTAATATATGGTTTTGTTTTTTAATTTTCTAAACTGAAGTTTTTTTTAAGAGTAACAGCAGTTAATAACATAATTTCTTTTTCTTTTACCTTTTTTTGTTGTCCTACCCCTTTATATATGGTTTTGTATCTTTATTTTCTAAATTGGTACAGTTTTTTAAAGAATAAAATAATAATAAGTTAATAATATAAGTTTGTGTTTGTGTCCTACCCCTTTATATATGATTTTCTTTTCTTTTCTGAAGTGGTGAAGCTTTTTTATGAATAACAGGCGTTTAAAAACATAATTTTCTTTATTTTTTTTTTTAACTTTCTTTTAGTTTTTCTTTTCTTTTTTCCCCTGTGTGTCTTACCCCTTTATCTATGGTTTTGTATCATTATTTTCTAAATTGGTGTTTTTTTTTTTTAATAAGGAATTAATAATTTTTTAATTATATAAGGTTTTGTTTTTTTATTTTCTAATTTTTTTTTAAAGAGTAACAGGAATTAATAACATATTTTTTTCGTTTACCTTGTTTTGTTGTCCTACCCCTTTATATATGATTTAGTTTTTTTCTTTTCTAAAGTGGTGAAGCTTTTTTTATGAATAAGGAGTTTAAAAACATAATTTCTTTTATATAAAATCTTTTAGTGTTTCTTTTCTTTTTTCCCCTTGTGTGTCTTACCCCTGTATATATGGTTTTGTATCTTTATTTTCTAAATTGGTGCAGTTTTTTAAAAAGTAAAATAATCAGTGTCCTACCCCTTTATATATGATTTTATATCTTTATTTTCTAAATTGGTGACTTTTTTTTTTTTTGAATAACAGGAATTAATAACATACAATTTTTTTTAACTTTATATATGGCTTTGTTTTTTAATTTTCTAAACTGAAGTTTTTTTTTTTTTAAGAGTAACAGGAGTTAATAACATGTTTTTTTCTTTTACCTTTTTTTGTTGTCCTACCTCTTTATATATGGTTTTGTATCTTTATTTTCTAAATTGGTACAGTTTTTTTAAAGAATAAAATAATAATAAGTTAATAATATAAGTTTGTGTTTGTGTCCTACCCCTTTATATATGATTTTGTGGTGAAGCTTTTTTATGAATAACAGGCGTTTAAAAACATAATTTTCTTTATTTTTTTCAACTTTCTTTTAGTTTTTCTTTTTTTTTCCCCCTGTGTGTCTTACCCCTTTATCTATGGTTTTGTATCATTATTTTCTAAATTGGTGGAGGTTTTTTTTTTGAATAAGGAATAAATTTTTTTTTTTTAAATTATATAAGGTTTTGTTTTTTTATTTTCTAAATTTTTTTTTAAAGAGTAACAGGAGTTAATAACATATTTTTTTTTCTTTTACCTTGTTTTGTTGTCCTACCCCTTTATATATGACTTTGTATCTTTATTCTTTTTAAGGAATAAATAATAATATTTATAATATAATATATATAATATAAAATAATAATAATACATTAATAATATAAGTTTGTGTTTGTGTTCTACCCCTTTATATATATTTTTTTTTTTTCTGAAGTGGTGATTTTTTTTAATGAATAACAGGAGTTTAAAAACATAATTTTCTTTTTTATTTTTATACTTTCTTTTAGCTTTTCTTTTCTTTTTTCCCCGTGTGTCTTACCTCTTTATCTATGGTTTTGTATCTTTATTTTCCAAATTGGTGCAGTTTAACAATAAAATAATAATAAGTTAATAATATACGTTTGTGTGTGCGTGTTTGTCCCCTACCCCTTGATATATGATTTTGTATCTTTATTTTTTAAATCGGTGAATTCTTTTTTTTTTAATGGGTAACAGGAGTTAATTACATAATTTTCTTTTTTTGAGTCCTATTTGGCTGTCCTTTTATATATGCTTCTGTGTCTTTGTTTTCTAAATTGGTACAGTTATTTTTAAGAATAAACCAATCACAATTTAATAATATAAGTTTTTGTGTGTGAGAGAATGTGTCCTACCTATTTAAACATTACATGGTTTTGTACTTTTATTATCTAGAGATTCAAAAATGCATTTAAATGTATACAGACTCAAGTGGACTACACAACATCTTAGATAGTGGGAAAACAGGAAGTATGACCAGCATGCATATCTACTGCCAATTATGTAAGAACAAGCTATTTAAATTCTGCTTTCCTGCCTTTTTTTCTTCACACAAACACAAATTGGGTTTTATGGGGACATATCCCCATAAAATAAATGCTATCCCCTTACTCTAACCATACACCTAACCCTCACACCAAACTGCATTTTTAGATTTAAAAAAAAAACTTCATTCTGTATTATTTATAAGCTTGGTTTCTCATGGGGATGTCCTCACAAAGAAAAAATGTCCTCACAAAGATATTGCCATCTTAAACCTGAACCACACACACGCTAAAAAAAACAAGCTTTTTTTAAGCCATAGCCTTTGTTTACACCAGTGTGTATTTGGCTTGAAAGATATGGCGACAAGTTTCAGAAATTGTCCTGCTTTCAACCGCCACGGTAACGTGATATTTTCCACATTATTTTGGGAAGTAATCCCTGCATTGTGACTGAGTGTACACACCATCAGCGTTCCTGCAGCGCTGAATGCTCCCAGCTAATTCCCTCACATTAGACTCAATCATCGTCCATCACTCCAGCCATGCCGTGTTGACAGCAACCTCAGGGAATAGTGGCAAGCAGATGCCAGAGGAAACACATGGAGCTGCTCCGACCAGAACGCCACTCGTCAGGCCACGCCGGTGCCAGCTGCCTCTCCCAACATACCACACGGAAAGAACGGCATAAGCCGCATAACTTATCCTGAGCTCATCGCAAACAAGTCCCAACTGAGCCCCGGCGTCAGGAAGCTTACGGGGAATAAAGCACATTGTTTGACAGAGGGGAGGCAAGGTGCTCTTAACCAGACAAGTGTGCATCACTGTGCAGTTTCCAAGCCTGGGTCCACAGCGGCTGCTGCAAAACTCACACGTGTTTATTAGCACTATACTCACGTTTATATAACCTACAGCGGATGTAACCACAGTGCACCTCCTTTACATAAATCTAGTATATACTAGGGCTGGGTAAAAAAATATCGATTCTCCGATTTTAATCGATCTTCAATTTAACGCATCGATATCGATTCGGGAAAACCCCGAATCGATTCTTAATGCGCGCGCTTCAGCTTCACGTAAGAGGATATGAATATTCACCTCTCGTCCTGAAGGTGTCACCATCAGCTGCTTTTTTTGCAGAAAAATCTGGTGATCAAAAATGATTAGGCTGTAGTTAAGAACTGTTAGTTTTATGGACAGTTAGAATGTTTTGTATTATGATGGGCCTGTTTTGAACGTTTTGAATTTGGAAAAATGTTTTATTTCTTAAACATGTTTGAAGTTCTTAATAGATTTCACTGTTGCACATTTACAGTCTTTTTATTTTTTTACAGTAATGTGCACTTTGCAGTTTGTTTACATGGTGTACAATGGATGCACATATTTATGACTTCTTGTTACAGTGTTCATTTAAAATAAAAGTTGCTTAAAATGAATAACTGTGTGCACCCTATTATTAATGTAGATGTGTATTTCAGTAATAAACTTAAGTAGGAGAGTTTCAGTTACCAGCATTTATATCAAAATATGGATCCCATGTCTGCAAAACTAACATTTTAAATGAAATATTGATAGCTAATCGATATCGAATCGAAATCGAAATCGAATCGAATCAAAACCATAAAAATAAGAATCGAATCGAATCGCCGAATTGGTCACAATACCCAGCCCTAGTATATACTTAAGGGGTATTCACATTTATCGCTGCTCAGCAAAATTCTGTTGGTGAAATTCAGTCATTTTATCAGGAATCCATGTGACCTTTTTATGTACTTTTGACATTTTTTGTAATATTTCCATTTAGCTTCTATTTAAATTTTTATTTCAGTTTTAGTCCAGTTTTTACTTCTAGTTCACTTAATGTTTTTCAACAAATAACTTAAAACACTGTTCATTTAATAAAAAAATCATTATTTTGGAATAACATGAGCAAATGATAAAATATGTTTAATATTTAAGTTAGTTGGCAAAAAAAAAACATTTTAATTTTTAAAAGTTTAAATTTTATTTGAACTTTTGGGGAATTTAAAAAAATTAACCTTTAGTTTACTTCAATTTTTCAAAAAAATAACTTGAAAATTAAGAAATAATTTAATAAAGAATTTATTATTTTGGAATATCATAAGCAAATTAAATAAAACATTTTTTATTTTTTGTTAATATTTTCAAGTTAGGTTAGTTGGCAAAGAAAATGTTTATTTTCTAAACATGTAAATTTTATTTTAACTTTTTGGGGGATTAAAAAGAAAAAGAAAAAAAGTTTAAACTTTTAGTTTACTTAAGTTTTTTAACACAACTTAATTAAGAATTAATTTAATAAAGAATTGATTTTTTGGAATGTCATGAGCAAATGATATATATTTTTTTAAATTAATATTTTCAACTTAAGTTAGTTGGAACGAAACATTTTCATTTTCTAAATATTTACATTTTACTTTATTTTTGAGGATTTAAAATAAAAAAGAAAAACATTTGAGATTTCATTTGATAAAGAATTTGTTATTTTGGAATATCATGAGCAAATAATAAAACATTCTTTATTTGTCAATAATATTTTTATTAAATTAATAAAAATATACAAACTTTACTTAAGTTTACTTAGAATTTTAACAAGGCACAATATTTTTTTTAAATCTAATATTTACATGTTATTTTATTTTAGCTTTATTTTAACAATTTGTAACACTTTTAGTTTTTCGCTTGAACAGCTTAAGAATTATTTTTTTGTGGATTAACATAAGGGTGAGCAAATGATTACATGTTTATATTTCATAAATATTTTATTAAATTTGCTCATCATTTCTATAGTATACAGTGGATTTACCCATGGTGCATATGCTCTGCATAATTCTAGTATATACTGAAGTTGTAGGCACATTTATTGTTGCCGCAATTGCCGCAAAAGTGAAATCCAGTCATTTCAGCAGGAATCTATGTAATTCGCTTCAAACTAATCCGAAAAAATTTCCCACTCAGGTTTCGTTGTTTTGAAAGTTTTCGTTGTTTTGTTTTGCTGCTTGTTTTGAATTTTCATCTACAACAGACTTTTTGCCAGCAAAATTTTGTAAAATTTGAGTGAATGTGAAACTGTGAATGAATCTTACCTCAGTATGAAGGGGTCAAATAGGATTTTAATGCACTATGATGCTTTTACAATAAAAGCTCAATGTACTATGCAGAAATATCCATTCACAATGCAAATTTATGTTAACTAAACTGAAAAACGAGTAATTTCAAAATTGTCATTAGGATACAACCACCCATGTTTACATATCAATGAATATTCAATATTCAACAACTTGGCCTGTTGAATGAGAGTCTGAACTACACTGGCACGCAGAAGTTAGCTAAACAAAACACACATAATTTACATATAGAAGTCTTAAAGGTACAGCAGCAACAGCTTGTCGGGTGAGAAATGGTCGTGAGAAACTAAATCCCGGTTTTTGCTACAAGTAACCGTGAGTAACATAGATGGACTTTAGGGAGGAAAATATGGAAATGGAAAAAAAAAGTTTTCTGTGTGTGTGCACTGGTGACTCTTACCAGGAAGGTCTGAGAAGAGCAGTATGCACTCGTTGAAGCCATTGGCCAGCAGACGGTCTCTCAGCTGCTGTAGGATAGCTACACCGATGCAGAAAGGGAAAGAAGAGTTTCCTAAAAGCAGAGTGTCCCACAGGTGGAAGATCTTGTGCAGGGGGAACACATCTGCAGAGGAAATAGGACAAGAAATGACTTATTGCGAGTTTATTGCGATTTTGCAGCCTTTGCACTGTAACAGCTGTGCATTAATATGGCCAACAGGCATTCATGGCTGTTGCTATGTTGTGTCATGTCTGATTTCAGATATTGTGTATTTTCAGATCCCAGAACTGGAAACATTAATGTCTTTTTTTTTTTTAATTGTATAATGTCATTATTTAAAAAATAAATAAATACATAAAAAGTAATTAATTTGTTGTGCATTTAAAGAAAAAGTTACTAAAATAATAATTGAGTGACCAAAGGACAACATTGCATCTTGAAATATTATTTCGCTTTTTTTAGTTATACAAGTATACACTACCAGTCAGAAGGTTGTGAACAGATTTATGTCTCTTCTGCTTAGCAAGCCTGTATTTGTTTGATCCAAAGTACAGCAAAATCAGCAATATTTAGAAATATTTTTACAATTTAAAATAACTGTTTTCTATTTTAATACATTTTAAAATCTAAATTTTCAGCATATTTACAATCAACCATCATTTAATATATTTATTTTTTTCAGGATTTTTTGATAAATAGAAAGATCCAAAGATCAGTATATATCTGAAATAAAAAGCTTTTGTGACATTATACACTATACCATTCAAATGCTTGGAGTGAGTATAATTTTTTGAATAATTTATTTTTGTGAAAGAAATAGTAGAAATAAATACTTTTATTTAGCATGGATGCTTTCAATTGATCAAAAGTGATGCTAAAGATATTTATAATGTTACAAAAGATTTAAATTTCAGATTAATGCTGTTCTGAACTTCTGAAACTTGAAAAACAAAATTCAACTCAGATGTTTTCAACATAATAATAATAATAATAGTAATAATAATAATAATAATAAATGTTTTTGAGCAGCGAATCAGAATATTAGAATGATTTCTGAAGGATCATGCGACGCTGAAGTAATGATGCTAAAAATTCTTTGAAATCACAGAAATAAATTACATTTTAAAATATATTCAAATAGATGACACTTATTTTAAATAGTAAAAATCTTTTTAAATTTTTGGATTAAATAAATGCAGGCTTGGTGAGCAGAAGAGACTTCTATAAAAACATTAAAACTTTTGACTTGGTGTAGTTTTATATTATAATTGTATAATAATAACACTTTCAAAATATTGTTATTAATAATAATATACAACTTATTATTATTGTGTTACCATAAGATACTGGACATTACAGTATATTTGATTTAACAATGCCCAATTAATCCATCAGTGCTTATTGTTTTGGAAATGCAAGTCTCTGAAAAAGAACAATTCTGATACTTTATCATCATCAAAGATGTAATCAGAACAATTCACCACACCAAACGATGTGCCAAAAATGACTACAGCGCAAATCATTATAATCACAGGCAAGGTTGTGTGTCCTTCTATAATTTTAATCTTAAATCGTCATCTTAACGTCTTAATTTGAAGAGTTTATTCCACAAAGCTGAACATTAGGAACTAGCCAACTTTAGGAGGAAAAGGGACGGTAACACATCATTATAAGGTCCCATTTGTTATTATTATGTAGTGCATTAGGTATAATCATCCAGAAAAGGGTTATGAAATTAGCATACACCCAATGCTGCCAAGTCGTCGTCGATACTTACGTGTGAACATTGTAAGGAACCACGGGATCGCATACAGCTGCAAAAAAGAGCAAGAAAGAAAGTAAGAACATTCACTCTTGCACAAAAGCCATTATTACTTGAGCAACAATGTGATTAATATGAATAAACAGCACGGGCCCTTTTATAATTCCCAATAAAACACCTCAGCGATTGTTAAATTCATCAGAGGAAACCTGTATTTGTAATTCAGGCCTTGGCTTCACAGCCCACTGTGAAACGAGAGGACGTGTGTGGGAGTGTAATGAACAGCCAACATCCCCGCGTCTCTCTGCCGTCTCCCTCCAGCACCTGTTCCAACACTGCCTCTTTTCCCATGGTTCTGCTCGGTTGCGGTTGGGTAGGATGTATAATCCATTTCAGCAGTTGATTGGTGGCTCGGCCTCAGAGGGGTTTAGGGAGAAATGAGAGGACGAGCGCGAGACAGGCTTCGGTCTAGCCAAATCAGCTCCCTGCTGGGAAGAGCTCCATCTCTGACTGAGACAGACTGACCGCTGCTAAACATGACAGCACAGCCGCGGAGGAGTCGAAGTAAGAGCGCATGATGAGACGAGGTCCAATGATATTCTGACACCCAATATAGATACAACAATACGCACTAATGTTCAAAAGTTTGAAGTCGGTATGGTTTTAAAAGTCTTTTTTGCTCACCAAGGCTGCATTTATTTAATCAAAAAAACAGTAATATTGTAAAATATTTTTTTATTTTTTGTTATGGCAAAGCTGAATTTTCAGTGTCTACGGTCCTATGATTTCCGCGATGCGGCAAACGCGGATGAAATTGCAGGATTCAGTCATAAAAAATTTTTTTATTTAATGTATAATGTGGAATGTCACGTTTTACCAAAATTTTGATGAATAAAAAAATAAAATTAAGCTGCATATGAGTACGAATCCATCGGTTCAACTTGAAGAAACTGTGACAGAAATATATGACTCAATAATTTTATTATTAGCAGAAGTACTGTCATTACATTATTAGAACATTACATTATTTTTTAAAGAATATTTATAGGATTTTTTTTTTACCAGATTTACCAGAAAAATTTAAATACACAGTGTTTCAGAAAAAAATCTATTAATTAGAGATGCTTTTGATTATTAAATTTAATGAAAGCATTAAAATTAAATCGATAAAATTAAATGGAAAACACAGAATTTAGTAAAAATAAAACTGAATTTGACGTAAAAATAAAACATTTTTTATAGGGCCTTGAAAAAATTAAGTGTTTGTTAAACTTGTTAAACTAAATTGTGTAAGTTTAATGATTTTAATTAATTAGACATGCTTTTTTGAATAGAGTCTAGATAAATTAAAACAGAATCAGAAAAAAATTTAAATGGAAAAAAATTAATAAAAAAACAAACAAACAAACAAACAAACAAACAAACAAACAAACAAACAAACAAACAAAAAAAACGTAATTTGGGAAAAATAAAACGGATTGCAGGCCTTTAAAAATGTAATTTTTGTTAAACATTTAATAAATTGCTGTTAAATTGTGTAAGACTCATGACTTTAATTAATAAGACATGTTTTTTGATTAATAAATTATAATTTAATTATTAAAACAGAGTCTAGATAAATTCAAATGGAATCCAGAAAAATTAAAAAAAAAAAAAAAAAAAAAAAGATTGCATAGGGCTTTAAAAATTTAATTTTTGTTAAACGTTTAATAAATCGCTATTAAATTGTGTAAGTTTCATGATTTTGATTAATCAGACATGCTTTTTGGATAATTTAACCATTAAAACAGAGTCTAGATAAAATTAAAATGTAATCCAGAAAATTTTAAATGTAAATAAATGAATTTTGAATTTAAAATAAATACATTTTAACAGAATTTGGGTAAAATAAAACAGATTGCAGGCCTTTAAAAATGTTATTTTTTAAATGTTTAATAAAGTTTAATAAATTGTACGTTTCCTGATTTCAATTAATTAGGCTTCCGTAATCAATAAAATTTCATTTAATCATTAAAAAGAAATTAAAATGGTAAAAAAAATGAATTTGGAAAAAAAAAATGAATTTGGGAAAAAAAAAATGAATTTGGAAAAAAAATTCGTAGGGTGACATGATCCTTGCGAAATCATTCTAATATGCGGATTCATGTAAAAAAAAAAACACTTGATCACAGCTGCTGCATAATTTGTTTTTCTCTCCACAGAATAGAAAAGTTCAAGAGAACAGCATTTATTTGAAATCTTTTGTAACCTTATAACTGTCTTTAACGTCACTCTTACTGATTTTAATGCATCCGTGCTGAATAAAAGTATTAATTTATTAAAACAAAAAAATCTTACTGATTACAAACTGCCATTAATGTCGTTCTAACGACGGTAATGTAACAGAACGTGGCACTTGATTGCATCATAAGGCATTTTAGCCAATTAGGTCCGAAATTACGCATTTGCCGTTTTACACAAAGGCAATCATTTTTTTGAAAGGCAATCAAAATAAAAGCGGTTAGTTTTGGCAAACAAACTGGCCTATCCAACATTATCAGAATACCAACATGAAGCAGGACACAAAACTAGGTCACTTTGCTGTGAATTTCAGGCCTTGTGCTGCCAAATATAATAGCACTCATGCAGACTTTACTGAACTGAGCCAAATCCTTGACTAACATCGGCCAAGATGTATTCATGCCTCAAAGACAGTTTGATAATAACAAGATAAGTCAAGTCAAGATCAAATATTATCCCAACAACAGTGAAAATTAAACTGACAACAACTGTGGGAAGAAACACCCATCATGCAAACAAGCATCTGGTGAGGGCCAAAGAGAATCTAGGTTGCTTTCTGGTCCATGTTAACAACGTCCGTCCACCTTGTTTCAGTGAAAAGCATAATAACACGGCTGCTTTAAAAGAGCGCAAGGTGACTTTGGGATTGTGCTGACGAGAAAACAAACACTTCCAGATCAAATGCATTGGGAATCGTGGCAGGGTTAAGCGTATATAATGGTCTTCTCAGAGACTCCAGTCCAGCGGCGGTTACATCCTCTCATGAGTCTTCTTTTGATTTTTGCTGTCGAACCATAACAGCAGCTGTGCAGAGACTCAACTCAACACCAGTTCACTCCTCTTGCATCAAAACCCATCTCTGTGTTGATTCCCACAACTCATCATTTATTTGGACCCTCAATCGCAGGGCTGTGGGTGGATTTGTCTGCGGAGGTCACCTATCCATCAGTGTAGAGAGACATCATCTTGGCATTTTAAAAAATAAAGAATCCCAGAATGTTCCGGTGTGTGTGTGTTTGAGGAAAACTTGGCCAGCGATCAAATCTCAGGGTCAGCTGTGTGTGTGAGTGCCCTATCAATGACACTAGCCACTGCAGATCTGATGTGTGACACGACGTGAATGCATAGATGTGCTCAATCACTCTAGAGAGGGTCTACTGTCAGAAACAAACCATTATATATGTAATCCAAAGCATTTAATCTTTTAAACATTTTACTATGAGCCATAATGTGTCATATGAGCCATAACTATTCTTAGTGACAGGGGATTGGTCTATGACATGACTATTTAAAAGGATAGTTCAACCAAAAATGAAAATTCTGTCATTAAATACTCACTCTCATGTCGTTACAAACTCAAAAGATCTTCTTTTATCTTAAGATATTTTTGATGAAATCCAAAAGCTTTCTGACCCTGCATAGACAGCAACGCAACTACCACGTTCAAGTCCAAGAAAGGTAGTAAGGACATGTTAATATAGTCCATGTGGCATCTGAGATTCAACCGTAATGTTATGAAGCCACAAGAACACTTTCTTCTGCATGCATATTAATTTTTGGGTGAACTTATTTTTTTTTAATGTAAATTTAGTACCTTTTAAAGACCTGTTTAAGACCATTTACAGATAATTTGAAGAATAAATTAAAGGAAAAAAATATGTCAATATGTTTTCTAAATGTATATGTCTAAGAAGAGCACAATGAGAAATTACCATTCTTCCTTAACTTTTAATTCACACACAAAAATGCTTAAAGGATTAGTTCACTTCCAGAACTAAAATGTACAGATAATGTACTCACCCCCTTGTCATCCAAGATGTTCATGTCTTTCTTTCTTCAGTCATATTAAAAAAAATATGTTTTTTGAGGAAAACATTTCAGGATTTGTCTCCATGTATTGGATTTGTATGGTGCCCCCGAGTTTGAACTTCCAAAATAAAGTTTAAACGCAGCTTCAAAGGGCTCTAAACGATCCCAGTCGAGAAAGAAGGGTCTTATCTAGCGAAACGATTGGTTATTTTCGAAACAAAATCACAAATTTATATACTTTTTAACCTCAAATGCTTGTTATGTCTCTTCTCTGCGATGTGTAGTCTGATTGATTCGGGTCAAGACAGTTAGGGTATGTCGAAAAACTCCCATCTCGTTTTTGTCTTAAACTTCAAAATCGTCCTACATCGCTGTTTTACATTTTTTTTTGTAAAGGGCGTTTAATCTACTTTGTATGTTTACTTTGTAAACACTTGGTCAGTACTTCTGCAGCGATTTAGGATCATTTTGAAGTTGGGGAAGAAAACGAGATGGAAGTTTTTTGACATACCCTAACTGTATTGACCCGGATTCCACAGACTGCATACGCATCGCAGAGATGAGACAAGACGAGCAGTTGAGGTTAAAAAGTATATACGTTGTCAATTTGTTTCGAAAATAACCAATCGTTTCACTAGTTAAGACCTTTCTTCCTCAGCTGGGATCCTTTAGAGCCTTTTGAAGCTGCATTTAAACTGCGTTTTCTACTGCAAGTTCAAACTTGGGGGCACCATACATATCCGTTATATGGAGACAAATCCTGAAATGTTTTCCTCAAAAAACATCATCTCTTCACGACTGAAGAAAGAAAAACATGAACATCTTGGGTGACAAGAGGGTGAGTAGATTATCTGTAAATTTTTGTTCTGAAAGTTACCTAATACTTTAAACTAGCTTATGAAAATAACTTTTAAAATTGATGTTCTTTCTACGCATGTCTTGTTTTTCAGTGAAAATGTCTAAAAATTCTTAAATCAAGGTAGATTCAATAGGACATAAGAGGTGAATCAAAATTAAGAGAATTTATGATTAAAAATAAACAAGACTTTATATCTTCATTTTGCATCTCACGTAAATGTATCTCCATTTAAGAAAGGTTAGATGTAGTATTTAGAAAAATACAAAAAATGTGAGAAAGGTAATTATAAGGTTAAAATTATTTTTTAAATTATATGGTGATATTTGTTATAGTGTCTCTAATTATAGTTATGAAAATCAACACTGTTTTACAGTAATGAAAATGCCATGAAAAATATTAATCAGAATAAAAGGAGCTGCAAAAATATGCATTAGAATAATGAGAATTCTGGGGGAGAAAATGAGTTTGATTCATATACAAATAACCCCAAAATAACCTGAAAGTATAACAAATTTATTTTATGCAAAAGTTATTTAAACTAATATATTTGTACACTAGAAAATGAGTTTGAGTCACATAAAACCTGAAAATAGAACAAATGTACTTTATGCAACAAAAAATACTGACAAATATAATGATTTTTGCAGTGCATGCAACATTTAACGCCATGACTTTATAAATTTAAGACTTTCAAGCCAATTTAAGACCTCTTAAGGCCTTAATTTGTGGAAGGGCAAATTGAGACTTTTTAAGACCTTTTTAAGATCTGCAGAAACTCTATTTAGTTATAATAAAATATTAGTACTATTATTAAAAAAATCAATTGAATTATTTATTAATTAAATGATGTATTTTATAAATACAATGAATAACCTCACTCACTGGTGTTTTATTACGGTAAGACTCTCCGTTATTACATCTTATATTAAGAGCTATGGACATGATCAAATTTCTTACTACTTCAATGCAACAATAAGTTAATATTGAGTAACACATTGCTTACTTACACATTAGACAGAATATGTAATCCGGGACAACAAAACCAGTCACAAGGTTAATTTTTGACAATTTTTGACATCAAAAATGAAGTTTTGATATATTAACAGTAGAAAATTTACAAAATATCTTCATGGAACATGAGCTTTACTTAATATCCTATTGACTTTTAACATAAAAGAAAAATCGATCATTCTGACTAGTTTCCTGTTACTTTTTTGCTCTGCCAATAGAAACACTTTCAGGAGTAAACTAGCACATAGATGACAAAAAAGCCACAAAAATAAAATATTGATTTCATGGGACATGTAGCAAAGTAAATACAGTGTCAGTTTAGATTCGAGTTTGAAGTGATTTCATGTCATTTTTGAAAAATTTATCTCAGGAAGACACTTACATCAGGTATGAATCCAATCTCGTTCAGGTGGTTGCTGAGCTCGGGGTCGTGGAACGCAATCATCTGCGAGAAGACGGTCAGATATTCTGGAGAAGTGAAGAATAAGAGCATTCAGGCATTTGTACTCAGGCCAAAAACACTTTTAACACGTTACACCCATGGCAGGACAAACACTTTGCTCAAAGCTCAGTCGGGGAGCAAAACAAAGCAATTCTGCTCCTGAAGTGCTGACAGCTGAGCTAGCAAATGCAACAACAAACATGCCCAAATGTCAAGCTAAAGA
Source organism: Garra rufa (assembly GCF_049309525.1). Taxonomy (NCBI): domain Eukaryota; kingdom Metazoa; phylum Chordata; class Actinopteri; order Cypriniformes; family Cyprinidae; genus Garra; species Garra rufa. The sequence goes on from NC_133366.1 coordinate 11,426,987, forward strand.
AATCCTTTAAGTTTTTATGGCGATAATCACTGCAGTGTAACAGCCTTAAACACTTAAAGGATTTTTATAAAACAGCTGCAATGCAAGGAGCCATGTGCAAACTGCCACACAAATTGGGCATGCTGTAAATTGATAAAATGTGGGTACTTTTTTTTAGCCTGCTCTGAAAATTGCACGCTTTCAATCTAGTACAGTAGTTCTGTATGAAGGAACAAAAAGTTGAACTCACCTTGTATTACATGCGAGTTGTCCTTCAGAAAGAAATTGTACAGATATTTGGGAATGAAGGCCGACATGCATGCATACGCAAGAGCTGAGAGGAAAAATAATAACAAGACTGAGTTAGTTCAGCTAGAGGCACTAACATCAGGAAGAATGTCAAAAAATGAATAAATTAATACATCAAAAATAGCCAGAAATCTAACCTTCGTTGTTGAAATTTAGATAGAGGAAAGGTGCGCAAAGCGAATCCAAGCCTACAGCAAAAACATCAAACGAACATTAAACATTCAAGAAATACATTAAAATAAAAAAGCCTATTTTTAAGAGGATTGAGATTTTTTTGCATTGTGACATTTTCAAATTAGTAAGAAAGAAAGAAACAAGAATTAAAAAGAGAGGAAAAAAGGAACTCTTTTAATTATACTCTACCAGTCTTCTGCTCACCAAGCCTGCATTTATTTGATCCACAATACAGCAAAAGCAGTAATATTGTAAAATATTTTAACTGTTTAAAAACTATTTGAATGTATTTTCAAATGTATTTTATTCCTATGATCAAAACAACATTTTCAGCATCATTACTCCATTCTTCAGTGTCACATGATCCTTCAGAAGTCCTTCTAATATGCTGATTTGCTGCATATCAAGAAACATTTATTATTATTATTATTATTATTATTATCATCATCATCATCATCTATCTATCTATCTATATATATATATATATATATATATATATTTTTTTTTTTTTTTTTTTTTTTTCAGAATTCTTTGATGAATAGAAAGATCCAAAGATCAGCATTTATCTAAAATAAAATGTTTTTGTAACATTATACACTATACCATTCAAAAGCTTGGAGTCAGTATATTTTTGGGGGAACAGAAATGATATAAATTTATACTTTTATTTAGCAAGGATGCTTTAAATTGATCAAAAGTGATAATAAAAAACATTTATAATTTTACAAAAGATTTCTATTTCAGATAAATGCTGTTTTTGTGAACTTTCTATTCATCAAAAAATTCTACTTTAATTCTACTATGGTTTTTAACTTAAATGTTTTTTGAGCAGAAAATCATAATAGTTTAGAATCATGTGACTGGAGTAATGATGCTAAAAAACAGCTTGGAAATCACAGGAATAAATTACATTTTAAAATATATTCAAATAGAAAACAGCTATTTTAAACAGTAAAAATATTTCTGTTTTTGCAGTACTTTAAATCCAAATAAATGCAGACTTAGTGATCAGAAGAGACTTCTTTAAACATTAAAAATCTTACTGTTCAAATACTTTTGACTGGTAGTGTATTATATGGTAAAAATTGTTGTACTGCCTATAATTATAGTTATGAAAATTAACACTTTATTACAGTAATGAAAATGATTATTCAGAATAAATAGAACTGGAAAAAATGAGTTGGATTCAAATAAAACAACCTGAAAATACTCTAAAAAAAGAACTAATTTACTACACACAAAATAAAATTAGTTATTATTTAAACTTTAATTTATTTGCACACTTCGGTAATGAATTAAATGGCTTTAATTAATTGATTTACTTATTTATTGCTGTTGTTAAATCAAGTAATGAGAATATACTGAGCAATTACATGCCACTAGAACTGTAATGCTAATAAACAACATAATGAAAATCACCTTGATATTCCTAAAAATAAGCTTAGTTTTCTGTACAGAAAATATAATTTCTTAATATTCAAGGGTCAAATATGACCCAGATGTGTTTTCGTGAGACTCACCCACAGAGACATTCATAAATCACATCAGTGCACGCATTTGATTTCATCTGTTATCTTTATCAAACAGTGTGCATCCTGAAGAAACAATGAGTCTTTGGTGCCATCTAGTGGCAGAAAGCAAAACCGTGCATGTAACCCCACCCAAGCATTGCTCCATCACCTTGCCAGTAAACCAGATCCGGATGAGAAACCACCCAAGCTTTGAGCACCCGCCGAAACTTGATGTGACCCTGAGGTGACGACAGCAACTCGTCGTACTGGTGACAGCGAGGGATATCCACTTCGATCTGCATGACAAAAGACAACGAAGGCTGTATGAAGCATCCAATGCATAAAATCTGCAGCCTTAAATGAACTCAGATGAGAGACGAAGAGGGCGAGGAGGTCTCTGTCAGAGCCGTTCGCTCCAGGATCGTTTGAAATATTCAGCAGTGGATAGTCAAATCTTAACAAGGCTTAAAGGTGAAGACAGGCACTTCACAAACAAGGTGAATTATTCAACAGGCTGATGAATTATTCAGCTTTTCAATACCCTCAATCAGTGCGAAGACTATTAAACACATGGAAAAGATTCTCACCTGTCTGTCAGTGGGGATGGGCGTGTCCTTATCGATGCCATCATATTTTGATTGGATATCACCCTGTGGGAATATATAAGTTGTAAATGTTTCCCTAAAAGGCATGTTTAGTATTAAAATGCATTGCTTTAAAGTGAAATGTGCATTGAATTTATGTCAGAATTTGATTGATAGCACACGTCGTGCAAATACAGCAATTCAATAGTCCATTAATGACCTGCATGCTTTTTAGCTGGCAAACTCTAAAGCAAATCAGCCCACAGTTTCCTATAAAAACGGTCATAAAATGTCTATTGCTAAACAATTACAAAATATTCCTTGGAGTATATGCAGTATTTGTGTGTACCTCAACTCCTAATAAAGCTGCCCAGGCCAGACCCCTCAGAAGAGGAGGAATATCAACCCTCGCCTCCTTCCAGATCTGGTTCTTCTTGTAGGGATACGCCTAAAAATTAATGCGGAACACATTTATGGAATTAATTCCAGTGATGTTAAAACTCATTTTACGAGCTGATGAAGTCTATTAAACCGATATACTATAAATTATTACTCAACATCAGGGGTTCTGCAATCACCATCACCAAATTTTTTTATTAATTTTTATTAATCTAAATCTTAGCACTGAACTCAACAGCAACTTTTAGATAAAAATCAGCACTTCGTTTTGACTCTTAATGAACCATTTTTTCTGTGGGTGGACATTCGTCATGAGGTGATTTCATCAGCTATTCTTATGGTCATTTTGAGAAACTGTGTGCGAATGTGTGTGTGTCTAAAGGACCTTGAGCAGTCTGTCGAAGAGGACAATGCGGGTGAGCTGGTACTCGGTGTCTCTCTCCCGGATAATGAGGGGCAGTGTGACGGTGGCAGACAGTTCATTACTGCTGTTAGACTGAGGCAGGCTGGATTGCCTGCGGGACACACGGGACATTTCTATAGCATCAGACAGACACGGACTGCTGCCAAACACACCAGAATACTGAACACAAAATGAGAGCTAATGAATAAGAGATGATTCCTTACTCATCTTCTAATAGCGGATAGTATGTCTCTCCTGCAACGTCCTTCAGCCTCTAGAACGAGAGATTAGCAGTGTTTTAGTATCTCAACTCACAAGCTTTTTTTGTATTTGTTAAAAAAGGTGCAATATTGTTCAGATTTAGCCGTAAAACTTTCACAACTTCAACAACTATATTTGTAAACAAAAATTTAAAAAAAGAAGGCTTCAGATGTTTCATTTTTTTTTTAAAAATGATTAAATATAAACCAATTTTATATAAACTCAATATAAAACCTTCCAAATGTCAGACAATCGTAAAAAGTACAATAAAAATAAAATAAATAACAATGAATTACATTAAATAAGTTGAAATGTTCTACACAATATTTAATATTAACCCAAATCTTAATAATACATCTAAATATTTAAAATAATCGTAAATGGACAATAAAAAAATTAAATATTGTCTATAATATTCAATATAAACCCACATCTTGATTATACATTTAAATGTTGAAGATAATCTAAATGTACAATAAAAATTTAAATATTGTCTAAAATATTCAATATAAACCCATGTTATAATTATATATATAAATGTTGAAAATAATCGTAATTGTACAATATAAAAAAGTATTGTCAACAATATTCAATATAAATATATCTTAATTGTACATCTAAATGTTGAAGATAATTGTACATGTACAATATCTACAAAAATAATATTTAAAAAAAACAATATTTAATATACACCCAAATTTTAATTTTTAATTTTAAATGTATTATTAAAAAATACATATATTTTATATTTAATTTTGAAGATAAATGAAGAACGTAAGAAGTAAATACTGACTACAATATTCAATATATACCCAAATGATAATTATAAATGCTGAAGGTATTCGTAAATGTACACCATAAAAAAAATTAAATATTGTCTACAATATTCAACATAAACCAAAATCTTAATTCTACATGTAAATATTTAAGATAATCAAAAATGTATAATCAAAAAAAAAAAAAATTATATATATATATATATATATATATATATATATAGTCTACAATATTCAATATTAACCCAATATTAATTACATATCTAAATATTGAGGATAATCACAAGTGTGCAATAAAAAATTAAATATTATCTAAATATTTTTGACTTTTATGTTTACAATTTTGCATTTAATGGCTTATATGAGCAAACGAACACTCTTACATTTTTTAGCTGATTAAGAGAGAGAGTCACAGTTGTGTCATCAAGGAGGAAACTTCTGTCACGGCCTTGACCAAAAGACTCACCATCCTCCAAAATAAACCTGAAAAGCAAACACATTTGACAAGCTCTATATAAACGCAAACAGCCATTTAAAACAGATGATTTATTCTGCACACTGAAACAGTTGTGAAGCTGATTCTAAAGCTGGCGATACGTGGGGATCATAGATGAGTAAGTACTTGGGAAGCGTGCAGATGGGAGGTTTTGACTGGATGATCTCTTGATTGGTCAGCTCTTTCTCCAGGTCTCCTCCTGCCAGACACCACAGGTGATACACCTCGTCTATGGCTCTCTCTGCCAGGTAGTTCTCGCCATCATCTGCACATCACAGCGGCCCAGTCATTAACACTATTTTTAGAAGATACTTTTTAATGGTCATTAAAACTATTTTCAAGACTTCGTAATGTGAAATCTAGGCACCCCAACCTTTACAAAGTTCACTGATGTCCTCGGGAAGCTGTAAATGAGCACAGCGCGGGGAGGCAGCGAACAGACGCACAGGGCTCTGGTAGGGTGTGTACTGACAGGAAACGACCTCAAACACAGAGTCTCCCAGAAGCTCGGCCGGGGTGGGTCTGAAGGACAAGAACAATTAGCGAAGACATTAATAATAATTATTAATTATTACTCACACATTATACGCATTCATTTTCAACGTGTTCAAATAGACCAAAGCAAACAACTCTTTTACAAAAATCCCTGTGTGGAAATTTCTATTTATTAAAAACTAAAAGTAAAACAAAAAAAATGTTACTTGAAACAAAGTAAATCCTAACTGAAATAAAATAAAATGTTTATTCACATACTGTATGTGTAAGTAGTATCAATATTAAGTAAATCAATTTTAATAATGTGATAATTCAATTACTTGAAAGCAAGCTTACTTGAAATAAAATATAATTTTAATTTAGTTTAACTTGCTAAGTTTAACTTGATTCTGAAGACTTATTCTGGAAATAACATAAATAAAAAACTAAAACTGAACTAAAATTAAAACTCACATAAAAGTAAATTAAACCTAAATAGTGATAATGGAAAAAACGCCAAACAAAATAAATTCAAAATCTAACTGATCTGTACAAAAATTAACTAAACATGAAAATGAATATAGAATATAATATTATAACATTTCATTTTTATGCATTTTTAAAAAATAATTTAATATAAACCCAATTCGTAATTATATATCTAAATGTTGAAGATAATTGTAAATACACAACATAAAAAAAATGTAAAAAAATATATATATAAACCCAATATAAACCTGAATCATTATTATACATCTCAATATTTAAGATTATCGTAAATGTACAAAATAAATTACATTTAAATAAATTAAAATGTACAACATGTACAACATAAAAAAATAAACCCCCAAAAATTGTAAATGCACACTAAAAAATATTATCTACAATATGACATAACTGATTAAACAAACTTTTCCTAAAATTCAGAAAAATCCTATATAATTACATATAATGTATGTATACACATTTATTTTAGTAGTTTTTTTTTTACAATTTTAAATCTAAATGTTAAAGACTTTGAAATGTTGAAAAAATTGTAAATGCACAACATAAAAAAATAAACTCAATATAAACCTGAATCCTTATTATAAATCTCAATATTTAAGAAAATCGTAAATGTACAAACTTTAATTAAAACAAATTAAAATACTGTCACATTTTTATGCATTTATTTTTTAAATAAGTCAATATAAAGCTAAATCATAAATGTACATATAAATGTTGAAGATAATTGTAAATGTACAACATAAAAAAAAAATTGTCTACAATATTCAACATTAACCCAAATCCTAATTATTCACTAAATATTGAAGATAATTGTGAACATACAATTAAAAAAATAAAACATTATCTACACGGATTAAACTAACTTTTCCTAAAATTCTGAAAATATATAATTACATATAATGTATATAATATTAGTTATTTTATATTAATTAATAACAACTATAATAGTATCTCTGCTGCACATCTATATTCTAAAGTAGTACAAATGTGTGTTTAAAAAAAATAAGTATTGAGATGCAATATATTTAATATCATTTTATAACGATATCGCCCATCCCTACAAAGAATTTAAATAATAAAATTATTGGTAAAATAACTGGTCAAGTTTAAGACTGTACTCAAGAGATTTTATTGCATAATGACAATGCCAAACTGTCCCTTCTGACTGCATGAAACACTTTGGAAGTTAAGAGAGAGTTTCTTTTTATGAATATGACGAAAATGATAAAAGGCTAAATACTGTAGATAACCTTTTTGAAGGGAGAAACGTCAGGCATTTCCTCAATAAAGCCTGCACATTTTCAGGCAGCTCCTGGGAAAAAGACAGAGACAAGAATATTATTAAAGCATCAAACCCCTCCAAAAGCTGATAAATCAGCACTATCTGTCATTCATGCCATAAACCCCAGTGAAAAGTGAAGTTTTATGAGGACATTTGGAAAACATTAGCCGTACGACCAGTGAGCGTTCAGCGTCAAGCTAAGAAGAGTTTATCTGAGAGGTTTCAAAGTAAACCTTTTAAAGTAAAATTCCTTTGAGATGAAACCACTGAGATAAAGCATTTCCTACCATGACACTGATTAGTATTTTTCTGTCCGGCAGTAAAAGGTTTAGAAAAAAAGAAAACTTAATCAAATATCTTTGCAAGGAATGTGAAGTGCAAAGATCAAAGCCTCTCCATTACGATGAGCAAACTTACCTTAATTGTATCCAAGCATCCGTGTTCCTCTGCAAGAACAGTGATTATGTCGTCCATGCATCCTGTAGAAACAATAGGGTTTTCCTATGGTAAAATACATTACAACACAAAATAGACATAATAATGTGACATAGAATAAACATGAACTTACCTAAGGTGATGATGAACTTCATTCTCTCACTAATATCAATGTTCTGTAGAATCTGCCTTCCCTATTGGACAACATAAGTCACATGACATCAATAGTAAATGTAAAATCACTGTGTTCACAGTTTTCCTTTTTTTAAAGCGACTAAGCCAACATTAAAGTTTGTTTACAATTTTTAGTTAACATTTCTTCTGGCCTGGAATGGTTATTATTATTTACTAAAACTAAAACTGTTAAAACATTTTGTTAATTGTAGTGAAGCTAAAGTAAAACTATTTTTTTCAACTATAAAAATATTGGATTGAAAATAAAAACTGAATCTAATAAAAAATCTTAGATTAAAAACTTAAAATTCTGATGTTAATTTGAATTTCACATTTTTTTTTCAACAATTTTTAAAAATTATTTTACTTTGTTTTTCAAATTTATATTAAAACATTTTTGTTACTTGAAACCGAGCTAAACTATTGATTTCAACTATAACAATATTAGATTAAAAATAAAATCTAATAAAAATATAAGATTAGAAACCCAAACATATTTCTAATTTTCACATTTTTTAAATTAATTTCATTATAAATTAAATTCATATAAAAAAATGTGTTAAATTAAAAAGAAAAGTTGAGCTATTTATTTCAACTATAAAAAAAATATTAGATAAAAAAAAATAAAGTCTAATAAAAATATTGGATTAAAAATCTTTATCTAATAACGTTATACTATTTATTTCAAATTTTTTCTTTTTTTTCAAATTCATTTAAAAATTCATTTGAATTCATATAAAAAATTAACATTAAAATTAAGTTAAGCTATTTATTTTAATTTAAATAAATAAAATTTAATACAAATTAAACAAATTTGATTAAAAACCAAAACATATTTCTAATGTTATCAGAAATTTCAAAAAAAAAAAAAATCACATCCTTTTTTTTTAATTCATAGTAAAACATTTTTGTTCATTGAAATTAATTGTAACTATTTATTTCAACTGATAAAAATGTTAGATTTTTCAAATTCATATTAAATCATTTTTGTTAATTGAGATTAAAATGAGCTATGAAAAAAATAAAATCTAATAAAAAATTGATTAAAAACCTATTAGATTAATAACATATTTCTAATGTTATTAGTGTCATTTCATTTTTTTTTTTTTACATTTTTTTCAAATTCATATTAGTTTTTGTTAATTGAAATTAAGTTGAACTATTCCTTTTAACTATAAAAATATTAGATTAAAAATAAAATCTAATAAACCTAAACCTATTTCTAATGTTATTAGTGTCATTTCAAATTCATTTTTTTTTTCAAATTCATATTAAAACATTTTTGTTAATTGAAATTAAGTTGAACTATTCCTTTTAACTATAAAAATTTCAGATTAAAAATAAAATCTAATAAACCTAAACCTAAACATATTTCTAATGTTATTAGTGTAATTTCAAATTCATTTAATTTTTTTTTCAAATTCATAATAAAACCATTTTAGGTTGATTAAGTTAAGTTTAAGTTAACTGAAATTAAGTTTAACCATTTGTTTCAAATATAAAAATATTAGATTAAAAACCTAAACTTGTTATTATTGTTAATTCATATTTCACATTTTTTTCACGTTTTTAAATGAATAAATAAACCCTAAACAGTAATAATTAAAAAAACGAATGAAAGGAAAAACAACAGAAAAATACATCAAATTTAACTAAAGTTAAAATAATATTAAAAGTGATATATAATATATACATAATACTAAAATAATTTAATTGTATGTTTACAATTGGACATTGCATATATTATATTTAAAAATGATTCAATATTCAGTGCATTTCAAGCTACAAAAGTATTTAGTAAGTATTTAGAAAAAGCATTTAAATCGCCTTTCTAACATTTTGCAATCGACCACATTCACAACCAATGGATGATTTGGGGGGAAAAAAAGGCATTTATAAGCTTGACTGTGACTGATAAATATGCATAACATGTAACTAAGTAAAGCCTTGTGGACATGTTTTTGTTAAAACATACACAATATATGTACAGTAACATCATAAATTATTCATATCTTGGGAGAAAAGAAACAATTTGCATTAATGTAAAACTCTGTTCAGTCCTTGTTGAGCAGAATCAATGAAAACTCAGAGAGCGTACCACACAGAGTTCAAACAGAAGCACCCCGAGAGACCAAATGTCTGTTTTGGGCCCTGAAGGAAGCGGGGCCTCAATGATGGAGGGGTCGCTGGAACAGAAACAGCCTTGAGCAATAACCTCTGGAGGCAGGTAAGATGGATACCTACGGAAACACAGAGGAACAGAAGACACAGGTGTTGGAAAGGTCTTGCGGAGTGCAGATGTGTGATGACAGATAACAAAAAACATGTCCCACAAAACCCAAATCACAACCGGATATTATAAGACAGGGACTCTGAGAACATGAGGGCTCCTAGTTGTGCCACTCAGCTGTTATTAATGATACCGCATAAGGAAGCTGCTTTGATATCCAGGATCTGCTTTTGATCAACACAAAGATGGGCCAGAATGATGCACATCTAATGTTAGTTCATCTTTCTTTATTACCAGAGTACAGCGTGACCCATTGATCTTTTTTTTCTATGAAAGGCTGACGCTTCGGTTGCATCTTAAAAAGACGGCACACAAGATTTAAAGCTCACCCTGACTTTCTGCTCTGCTATAATGATGGCGAGATGTTATCTGGACCCTTATATAGACTCCAAAGCACGTGAGTTTCATTTTGAGGAATATGTTAGATCACGAAACAAATGGAAAACATTATGGCTGAATGACGTACCCAATAGGAAAGTCAACATCTGCTCCGTGGTCGGTCATATGATACAGGCCGAATTTGGCCAGCTTCACTTTACCCTGTTGATTTGTAAAAGAACATTTTATTGCAACAGCAAGCTGAAAGCACATCACCATACAATATTAATTCTGATATCATTCTAACAGTTTGATTGTGCTTAATGTTTTTAAATAAACCCAACAAACATTAACAGTGACGTACAGTTTGTCAGAATGATCAATTTATTTAGTACATAGCTCCTATGAATAATTTTATTAGTAAATGTTTGAGCAACAATTATAGTTTTGGATCTAAATAAAATCAAATAAAATAAAATAATTGAGGAATTGGAAAAATTACAAATAAAATAAAATAAAATAAAATAAAATAAAGAATTACATAAAATAAAATAAAATAAAATAAATTTAATTTAATTTAATTAAATAAGAGAACTGTCAACCCAGAACCATTGCAAGTTAAATAAAATAAATGAATACATACAATTAATAAAAATAATAATTAAATAAATAAAATAAAAAAATTAAAACAAAATTTAAGGAACTGGTTAACCCCAAATAAAATAAAATAAAATAAAATTAAATTAAATTAATTTAAACAATTAATTAAAATCCAATGAAATCAAATTTGAAGAATTTGTCAACCCCAAACAATAAGAAGTTAAATAAATCAATACAGTTAAAAATACCCTAAATAATAACAAGTAAAATAAAATTAAATTAAAGGAAATATTAAAATTAAATTAAAAAGTAAAATTAAATACAATACAGTTTGAGGAATTGGTCAATCCCAAATAATTACAAGTCAAATAAAATAAAATTTGAAGAATTTGTCAACCCCAAACAATTATTAAAGTTCAATTTTAAAAAAAATATATTAAATAAATTCAAATAAATTAAATTAAAAAATAAAAATAAAAATAACAAAACAAAAAGTAAAATAAAATAAAATTTGAGGAACAGGTCAACCCCAAAATAATTACAAGTAAAATAAAATATAATTAATTTAAATTTGAGGAATTTGTCAACCCCAAACAATTACAAGTTAAATAATAATAATAAAAAAATAATAAAATAAATTACATTTTAAAAAATAAAATAAAATAAAATGTAAAATAAATAGGTCAACCCCAAGTTAAATAAAATAGTATAAAATAAAATAAAAAAATAATATAAAATAAAATATATATATTTTTAAATGTTAAATAAAAAAATAAAAATTAAAAATAAAACAAGCTGGTCAACCCAAATACTTTTTTACATTATTCAGCTTCTCTGTGAGTTCTCAATATATGTCTGTGTTTCCACATACCTCACGATCCAGGAGAACATTGTTGGGAGACAAAGCGCGATGCACCATGCCATGTTTATTCATGAACTCCAAGCCCTCCAGCACTTCATAGGCAACCTGTAGCACCTTCTCTGGACTAAGAGAAACAACAACATCTTGAAATCTTGAAAAATTAAACTTATTAAATGATATTAAAACCATATATCCATGCTAAACAATTTATCACATCCCCTGAAATAAAAACCTGATCATGAAGGATCACAAAAAAAATACATTTTAACACTCCTAAAAATGATGTTGAAGTAAAAACACATGAAGTTAAAATCTAAAAATATTTAAATGAATATGGATGAGTCATAATCCAATGGTACACAGTAGGCAAAAACAATCAAAACAATTATGAAGTGCCATTAATTCATAATAAAATGTCTGATTTAGACAGTAGATGGCAGAACAACAACAGCATGAATATGCAATCTGAGCTGTTCAGTCACCGCTACAATCAATCAGTTACTGGGATTTTTACTCAAACAGATATTTCTGTGCTTAATAACATGATGATTGATGAAAATGAAAAAAAAAGAGCTGCATTGGTCTGCTTTTAATTGAAGACACAGAGGACAAACAGAGTGCATATACAAACACAAGCAGCTGGGTCACTCTGACCTCAAAAACAAATCCCCTATGGGTACAAAAAGTTTATGTCATTTAATAAACAAAAGTGGGATGGTTTCTTAGTGCTTTTTGAAGGAGGAAAAAAACCAATCAATGCTTTATTATGGAACAGAAATATTTTAAAAACAGTACATCATTGCCTTTTCTGACTAGGACCTTGTAGAAAAGTCTGGATGATGAAAAACATGATTCTTTTGGAAAAATCTGGGTGGTGAAAATATTACTAGACATGACTGGTCTGATAGGAAACTGTGACTCAATGCTTTATATATACTGTCTTAAAAAAATGGAAGCTTTACTGGTTTCAATAAGCTATTTTTGTCCCCTGTCTTGTTTTCAAGTCAATTTTAGTAATGTTCTGTCAGTAAAATACCATCTACAGCAAAAGTCTTTGATTGTGAACTGCTGTCACACTGGCCCAATTTACAACTGCTATTAACAATCATCATTTTCTTACACTCTGAACCCACTTGTGTCAATATTAATATGACATATTGCCCTAATGGCATGGTCCAAAGATAACACACAACGATCAAATGCTTTCAAAAAAGAAAAGCTTTCAAAAACTGGCCACATGAGGAATTTGACAATAGTGTCAATGGCTTCCACATGAGAAGATACAAACCACTAATGGATCTCAGAGCAACAACAAAAAAAGCTCTGCCACAAATATTAAGCAATGGGTCCGTTGACCTGATGATGTAGAACACATTAAAAATGATAAAGTCATGGAGAGTGTGAACTGTTCAAATACTTGTTTCAGCAATACTGCGACGGTCTTGGGATAACATTGTACCAAATTGTAATACCATGGTATATCACTATTGGAATCACTAGTTTCATGCCATTTTAATAAACAGACGCTTTTATTTGATGGTGTTGCTGTAAATTGACCAAAAACTGCAGTTGCAGCAATGTCAGGCATAAAGACCATATGCGAAGAGTTATATACAGTTAAAGTCAAGGGTTTACATACACTATGCAGAATCTGCTAAATGTTAATGATTTTACCAAAATAGGAAACATCATACAAAATGCATGTTATTTTTTATTTAGTACGGACCTGAATAAGATATTTCACATAAAAGACGTATACCTATACTGCCCTACAAAGGCAAAGTGCAGTAACTACGCCAACACTGAAACTGAGAAAAATGCCTTTAAAGTTTTTACACCATATATGGTATTAGTTTGGATTTTGTAGTCACTGCAATTTTGAGACTCTTGTTTCTCTGAAATGGGACAGAATTGAACCAGGAGACTTTGCTACAAGACATAACGGTTGTCACAAAGCCCATTTTAAGCCTTAACTCAATTTTGACCAAATGTGTAGTTACTGCTCTTTGCATTTGGAGGGCAGTATAGTCCACAAGAGAAAATAAAAGTTGAATTTATAAAAATGGCCCCATTCAAAAGTTTACATACACTTGATTCTTGATAGTGTTGTTACCTGAATGATCCACAGCTGTGTTTGTTTGTTTAGTGATAGTTGTTCATGAGTTCCTTGTTGGTCCTGAACAGTTAAACTGCTTGCTTTTCTTCAGAAAAATCTTTCAGGTCCCACTGATTCTTTGTTTTTTTTTTAGCATTTTTGTGTATTTGAACCATTTCCAACAATCTCAATTTTGAGATTCATCTTTTCACACTGAGGACAACTGAGGGACACATATGCAACTATTACAGAAGTTTTAAACACTCACTGATGCTCCAGAAGAAAAACAATGCATTAAGAGCCTGGGGTGTAAACTTTTAAACAGAATGAAGATGTGTACATTTTTCTTATTTTGCCTAAATATCATATTTTTTAATTTGTGACCCTGGACCACAAAACCAGTCTTAAGTTGCTGGGGTATATTTGTAGCAATAGCCAAAAATACATTGTATGGGTCAAAATTATAGATTTTTCTTTTATGCCAAAAATCATTAGGAAATTAAGTAAAGATCATGTTCCATGAAGATTTTTTGTAAAATTCCTACTGTAAATATATCAAAATGTAATTTTTGATTAGTAATATGCATTTTTAAGAATTTAATTTGGACAACTTTAAAGGTGATTTTCTCTTTTTTTTTTTTTTGCACCCTCAGATTCCAGATTTTCAAATAGATGTATCTCGGCCAAATATTGTCCTATCCTAACAAAGTTTTGTAAAATTTAACCTTATGACTGGTTTTGTGGTCCAGGGTCACATTTAGTACTGCCTTTCAGAAGCTACAGAAGATCCTTCCATGTTCCCCAGTAGACAAAATAAGTTAAATTTGCCCCGATCTTCAATTCAAAAAGTTTTCACCCTTTGGCTCTTAATGCTCCATTTTTTCTTCTGGAGCATCAGGAGCATTTGAACATGGTTGAAAAGGGTTATATTTAAAAATGCTGAAAAAACAAAGAATTTGTGGGACCTGAAAGATTTTTCTGAAGAACAGCAGGCAGTTTAACTGTTCAGGACAAACAAGGGACTCATGAACAACTATCACTAAACCAAAAAATCACAGCTGTGGATCATTCAGGTAACAACACAGTATTAAGAATCAAGTGATTGTACGTAAACTTTTGAACATAGTCATTTTTACATTATTATTTTCTCTTGTGGACTATATGTAAACAACGTCTTTTATGCGAAATATCTTATTCAAGTCAGTACTAATTAAAAAATAACATTCATTTTGTATGATCCCTCTTATTTTGGTCAAATAATTAACATTTTGCAGAATCTGCAAGGGGTATGTAAACTTTCAACTGTATGCATTACGTTCAGATCATCATTAAAATCATGTATGTGTTACCTGACTGGTTTCCCTTGCTTCAGAAGGTCCTTTAAGCTCTTCTCATAGTGCTCAGCTACAATAACCAGCCGTTCTGCAAAATGTCAAGAGGACAAATAAGAGTTCATGGGAGTCAAACACACAACCTCTGTTGTTTGAGCTACAGGAGCATTTTTGCACAGAAAAAAGTCCGAATAAAAGTCACAGTATCTTCAAAAAACACTATTGTTTTATAATTGCAACCACTCCAAAAATCACGTTCATACTATTCCCATTTGACATAGTGAAGAAAATAAATAAGAAGAGCGTCTTAAAAATTGGCTTTAATAAGCCAGTCAATATCCTCCGAAATGAATATTCCCCCTCCAGCGAGATGATGACCTGCATTTAAGGTCATTTCTCAAACATGAAAGAAAGTTATAACTCTAATAAATCCGCATAATGTCACAAGGACTTCAAACACATGTGTTTGCATACACATGCATTGATCTCAGAGGCTCTTCTCATAGGGGACGTGTGCATGATACAAAGCGCATTGTGCGTGATAAATACCGAGCTAAGAGTCATAAAGCAGCTAAAGATAAAAAGAACGATTCTCACAGGCAGAATGCGCACATGAATAATGGCATTAAACCACAAAGATAAAAATCGCTAAGATAAAAAACTCTGGAGAGCACCAGAAAACAGAACCAGATTTGGTGAGGTATTAAAAAGAAAAGGAAAAAGCACACATTTCAACTTAATGACTTTGCAAAAAAAGTGCTGTGACAACTGTGTCATCAATATAAAGGTGACGTGTGCATTTCTTTTGATTTTAAAGTCTCCGCTACAAGTTGTCCAATAAACAGCTATAACTATAAGAGACATTTCTTGATCTAGAAAGCTCTAATATGATCAGATGACTTTATTCACATAGTGCTTTAGATTGTTTCAAAGCAGCTTCAGTAATTAAGAGGAAAATAGCAATGTCATCAAGTTCATCAATAATGAAAAGACTTCAATTTCAGCACTACATATTAATATTCAAGTCAATTCAGTTCAGTGTTGATTCAAATCAGTTCAAACACTGTCTATATTGCAGAGTTCATCAATTATGAAACGTTACCAAGCAAACAAAACTATTTACAAGGTACAACATTGCTACAAGCACTTCTTAAAACAAAAAAAAAATGTAGTGACAAATTTACTAGATAGCCATTGTTTTTTTTAGATATTTATAGGAAATAAACTGTATTTACTGATGGGCAGTATTTCACCCTAATAGAGTTTCAGCTTTGGCTTGCTTTGTTGAAAAAACTTGAAATAAAGAGCAGGTCATATGAGTTTTCGAAAAAATATATTTTTTGCAGTTTGTAATGTAGCTATCTATCAATGTAAACCGTCCGCAAAGTTGTTCATCAAAAAAGTGCATGATAAATAAAGATATTATCTCTCTCTCAAAAAAAAAGTCGACTCCACAAGCGTCTCCGAACCACAACCTGTAAGTACAATTGATACGTTATGTGTACATTTTCAATTGAGCGCTCAAGTTTTCTGCAATAATATGTGATGCATACCTAGTGCAGCTTTAGGTTTCCAGGTAAAGCATGATATTACCGTCTTACTGAAATAATTCTGATAATTTGCTGTGAACCCACTACTTCCTAGAAATGTGTCGATTGATGTAGGCCAGGGGTGCCCCTTCGTTTCTGACACGCATTGTATATGGAAAGACCAATCACAACAGACTTGGCCAGCAGACCAATCAGAGTAGAGTAGGCTTATGGAAGGGAGGGGTTTACAGACCCTAAGCTCAGAACTGCTTCGAACGAATCGTTTTGAAGTCATTGCAAAAATGATTCTAATATTAAATTTATATTCTGAGAAAATTAAAATGTTGTCTGAGATGCATTTATACCTGTTTTAAGAGACTCCAGCACAATATTAAAGGGGTAGTTCACTCAAAAATTAAAATTTGATGTTATATCTGCTTAGACCCAGACAAAACCAAAT
This sequence comes from Garra rufa, assembly GCF_049309525.1. Taxonomy (NCBI): domain Eukaryota; kingdom Metazoa; phylum Chordata; class Actinopteri; order Cypriniformes; family Cyprinidae; genus Garra; species Garra rufa. The sequence goes on from NC_133366.1 coordinate 11,444,236, forward strand.
TAATCCCCTGCGGCTTGTGACGATACATTGAGGTCTTAATCAGTCTGTGCAAGAAGCTGAACAGTATTTATATCATATTTTTTTTACCTCTGATCCACCGCAATGTCCAACTGTCCTGAGCAACAGCCGGCTAAACTAAACTAAAAAGATTATGTTTGCTTGCGCAAACTCATCCAGGAGTGTTGACTTTTCATCGACCAATGTTTATGGTAGCTTGCTCTTCGCCACGCGCCGGCTGTTGTGAACGTGCTCAGGACAGTTGGACATTGCGATGTATCAGAGGTAAAAAAATATATACAAATACTGTTCAGTTTCTTGCACAGACCAATTGTTTTGTTAAGACCTCAATGTATTGTCATAAGCTGTGGGGTTTAATTTGGCTTTGTCTGTGTATGTTTTTTTGACTCTCAAAGCCGTGGGTCCCATTGACTGCCATTAAATGACTGACAGACTGATTTTGTGTTCTACTGAAGAAACAAAGTCATCTACATCTTGGATGCCCTGGGGGTAAGCAGATAAACATAAATTTTCATTTATGGGTGAACTATCCCTTTAAGACATTTTAAAATACCATATGGCCTGCTCTTTAAGGAATACATTTTGCAACATAGACAATGTTATTAAACCAAATTGAATCAACGCTGAACTGACTCAAGTTGAATATCAACACTGCTGTCTTCAGTAGAGCGGCTTATAGCCAAACTAAGCTTGTTTCATAATGAATGACATTTACTTAACTGAACCAACCCTGAACTGACGTAAGTGCAAACCCATCTGTATAGAGGTTTATTTTTCAGTGTGAGTAGTTACCAGGATGTGCCACCATGTTGGAGATACTCATATGTTAACAACAGCATTGACTGCATGGTTAATGTACTACTGAATACATTTTTCTGCTGTCTAAACCAGAGGTTCTCAACTCTGGCCCTCGAGGTCCACTTTCCTGCAGAGTTTACCTCCAACCTTGATCAAACTCACCTGCCTGTAACTTTCTAGTAATGATGAAGAGCTTGATTAGCTTGTTCATGAGTGTTTGATTAGGGTTGGAGCTAAACTCTGCAGGAAAATGGACCTCGAGGGCCAGAGTTGAGAACTCCTGGTCTAAACCATGGGACAAAAATGTGGTAGCTGCTAAATCATATAGAGAAGGACGTAGTAAGCAGGAAAGGGCACAATATTTTGAAATACAAAAGTTAATAGGTGGTTAAGATACGCAAGCAGTATTGATTAAGATATTAGCCAAATATTTCACCTACCTAAACCGGAAATGATCAGAACAAACACGGTTTGCCCTGGAAATCCTGGTTCAGTTTGGCCAACCACAAACTCCTTTTGTTTTGTTTTGTTTTTCTCGGTCCGACTAAATATTACAGCCCAAAACATGGCAATAATTGACTATTTTCAAAAGCAATAATCAGCAAAACTTGTGAGTTCTGTTAGTTTCGGTGGCATTGTTTACATTCTGCGCCGTCAATATGGCCAAGTGATAATAAATAAAGCAAGAAAGCCATCATACCATGCTTCCCTCTGGTGATGTCCACATATTGGCACAGTCTGGGATGGGTGATGGTCTTGAGGATCTGAAAGCGTCCTAGGATCTTGATGGAGTTGGGGGTGAGAGGAAGACCATTGCTGCCACACACGTCATGAGGAAGAGGAGAGGCAAAGAAGGTGGAGGCCCCCAGCTCCGCATCTCTAAGGGGCTGCATGACTCACCTGATGCTCAACAAACACACTGACATGGGGAAGACATAGCATACAGAAATTGTTATAAATTACTTCTGTTCATTACTAGCCATTAAATATAGTTAGTGTAACAACAGTAAAATTGTGGTAAATTCTCAGGAGTGTCATGTGTGTTAATAAATATAAAACAGGAGATCCTAGATTAATCATAACACTAAAAAATGTGTATTTTATCTTACAGCATAACTCCATATTTCGTATTGACGGTTACAATATTTCATTCAAATATACTGTAACGTTCGTGATTGCTGACGCTCGTGCTTGACAAACGGAAGATAAAATCAGTGGCATACCTGTTTGTCTGAAATGAAAGACTGCTCCATTTGATTCAAGTGTTCATTTATAATATTCTGATATTTATTTGTAATTTTGAGAGATCAGTTTAGTCTTCCGGCGACTGTACACATCTGAACGCGGGCTGGCGTGTTTATCCCGCGCCGGCGAACAGCTGAACGACGCGTGACCGTGGCGTCATCATCCCACGACGCCGGAAAGAGCCGAGTGTGCAGCGTGTGGCTTTTAAAGCAAAGAAACATACGGTTGCAGTTTTATGTGAGTAGTTTAGCCCGCATTGATGTTTTAGTTTATGAGTATTGTTTATTTGTATATGTAACGTGTAAGGAATGTAGTTACAGTCGAGCTGGATGACAGATGTGCTGTGAAAACCGACTGTGAAGTGAAGGTCAGCAGTGTATCTATATTTAAAGACATTAATACTTTCATCATGAGTCATGATATTCCTTCTGTATGAATATCCCTACTAAAAAAAACATCCTATAGCACATTATAGTTACATTTCCATCCTTGCGTTGACATTAGCTTTAAAAGTTTAAAAAAAGTGACAACAGTTATAATTGTTATTTCTCCCTTAATTGTTATTTTAACGTTTATTGCAATTTACTAAGAAATTAATATTTCTTTAATGGATTGCTTTCTGTCTTTCTTTTACTTTCACTTGCTATATATGGTCTGTCAAACAGGTTCATTCACTTGTTCTGAACAAGTCAACATCTAAAATGCCACCATGCACGAATCACTGAAATTAATATTATTCATATCATATTGCATAGTTATACTGTGTTTGCTGTGAAAAGCCTTCATCTTGTTTAATTTGAGCAAAACACAACCTACTTTGAAAAATCATAAGCATGTTGTAAATGTTAATAAGTGTCATAAATGTGCGGATAATCAGATCCCCAGAATTGTCACCTTAAAATTGGCATAGTTTGTTGTACAGATCTTAACCTTAGTAAATAAATAATTGGTAACACTTTACTGTAAGATGTCATTTGTACATGAATGAATAACGAACAATACATTGACTACACTATTTATTAATCTTTGTTAATGTTAGTTAATAAAAATAGTCATTCATTGTTTGTTTGTGTTAGTACACAGTGCATTAACTAATGATGACAAGCACAACTTGTGATTTTAATAATGCATTAGTAAATGCTAGAAAATATTAACTACGATTAATAAATGCTGTAGAAGTATTGTTCATTCTTAGTTCATGTTAACTACTGAATACTGAATTATATATAATTAATAATAATACATCATAAATTATTATGATAATATATATATATATATATATATATATATATATATACAGTAGTCAACATTCGAAGTGGATCAAAACCTTTC
>NC_133366.1:11448128-11543128 GCF_049309525.1 Garra rufa
ATATCCCACTTTTTTATTTCTGTCCCAAAATAGTCTAGACGCAAAATACAGGACATGTCATGTGCTTTTCTTTTGGGTCTCCATCCAGTTATTTCAAGCACAATTATGGTTACATAAAAAACGTTCCTGCGGGATGCAAGCATTTAAGATCATTTACAGTTTCTTAAAGATGAATAGAAGAGAATAAAGTCTTTATTGTGATTTGGCTAGGGCTGTTGGCCAATAGAAGCGCTGACTAATGTGCGGTACAAGTGCGTGGTCATTATCTCCTCACCATTCAGACTTGCATGAAAGTGACAGCTGCTCCTGCAAGTGTTACTTTCACTGGTGTCAGATGTAACACATGGCCTTAAAAGTCTTCAAGAGAGCTCTGACGTCTTCAAGGGTTCCTTCGCAGACGCAAATGTGTCTTTTGGTTGCGTTTCACAAATTTTATGTCCGTTGCATGGCTAGCATTCGTGTTTATTGGCTGCCATATGATGGCGATGACCACCGCTGCAGGGCATTATGGGAAAACGGTGACAACTGAGCTTTTTGGAAACTTTCTTGGAAGTGTTTTGGGCTCCGGCTCGGCCCCGGGACTGGTTTTCAGGGGTTATGCAAATGAAAACAGTCCTGTCATGGTGCTCATAAATTCTTCCACCACAGGCCCATTTAAAGCAGTTCAAGAACTTCAAAAACAAGAGACTTTGATCCACGATATTATCAACTCCAGCTTTTTTGTGTTTCTAATTTCCTCATCTGAACTCTTTGTTTTCATCCTGCGCCAGCTGTTGTTTTCCAGCACCACCCTGCACTATGTGTTATGATGTGTTCTTCTCTTTTCCTACGCCTTGTAAAAATTCCCTTAGTCCTTTCGCAGTGGATGAGCTCAAGCCAAATGTGTAATGTGTCCATGTTCCTTCACCAGCTGTCTTGCGACTGAATGAGAATTGTTGTTTGATCCGTCGTGGAGCCAAGGAGGATTCCTCAATCAAAACACAGAGCTGAGAGGACAGTGATGCAATTACGCAGTATTTGTCTCATGGTGGACATGAGAACACACACATTTAGATGCCATATGGTTTGATTCAGTCCACTTCCTCATTGGGGAATATCGCAGTTGACCTGAACCTGATTCAAGCGGTCTAACGGTACTGAAGTGTGAACCCAAAGCTGGGATTAGGATGGAGAATGTACTCTTTGATGAGGTTTTCGCATGTTGTTTGGCGTCTAGCCGATCTATTGTTGAGCATCTGGCTGGTGTCAGATGTTTCATTATAATTCTCCTTCATGGAAGGGAATTAGGACAGAAACTTGGCCACGTATCGGTATAAATTACAAATTAAAGCACCGTGTAAAGTTTGCCAAAACACCTCATGTTTACGTGCGCCAGAGATCTGAAAAGATCTCATTTAAAGAGGTCATGCTCTCAAGTGCCGCATGTTCCCAAACACGGATAGGGTGTCTCTGTGGATCCTCTCTTTTAAACATGTTTATGAGTGACTAAGAGTTCCTACCGCGTTTGATCTTTTCCTTTGGCTCGTTTTTGCAGGTTCCTGGTACGATCCCTGTTCAAGATGTCAGGCCACACACCCTCACTCTTGAGACTGGAACAGAAGGCCGCGGAGGCTGACCAGATCATCGAATACCTCAAGCAGCAGGTCCAGCTGCTGAAGGAGAAAGCCAGTAAGTGGATGCATAAGGCGTGCATGTGTGAAGATCACGGGTCAGTGACCAATAAGGATGTCTGAGCGGATGAGAAGTAGAAAGAGCGGATGAGAAGTAGAAAGAGGAATCTCTTAATAATCTACTTCAGAGTGCAAGTGCTAAGAAATATAATATCTGCTTTCAAAAAATGGTTAGAAAAAGATTTTTGATAGAAATTAATCATTTCATTCAGCAAGGATGAATTAAATTGATCAAAAGTGACTGTAAAGAAATGTATAATGTTACAAAAGTTTTTTTTAATTCACATAAATGCTGTTTCTAAAAATCAAAGAATCTTAAAACAGTATCACAGTTTCCAAAAAATATATGTAACATAGCACAACTGTTTAATAATAAATAAAAGCACACCATTGATAATAATAAGAAATGTTTCTCTACCATCAAATAAGCATATTAGAATAATTTCCTGAAGGATCATGTGACACTGAAGTCTGGAGTAATGATGCTGAAAATTCAGCTTTGATCACAGGAATAAATAACATTTTAAAATGTATTATAAAACAAAAGTTGTTTTAAATTATTATTTCACTATATTTTTGGTCTATTAAATGCAGTCTTGGTGAGCATAAAAGACTTGCAGAACATAAAAAGTGTAATAGAAAACAAATTTTACAAAAATATAACCTCTTTAAAGCACTATTTCGAATAGTAAAATTTAAAAAAGGACTCATTTTTATGTTATATTACATAAGCAGTAGACAGTTGAGTTCTGAATGAATGTGTGTTTGTCTTGTTCTAATGAATGTGTTGTTGTTTTTTAAGTTGTCCAGGCCACAGTGAAAGAGGAAAAGAAACTGATGGTGGAGAATGCCAAACTCAAGAAGGATATTGAGGAATTGAAGAAACAACTTCTGGAAATGGAAAAGAGGAGAGGAGGTATAATATCACACAACATACTCTGTTTTTCCAAATGTTTTTGAATAATGAAATACTAAGATGCTGTACTCGAAAACATACTGTAACTTTTAGATTGCAAAACTTCTACAGTCCAAAATTAAACACATCAACACATGACCACCTACATTTAGACATCATTGATGCCTGCTGGGTGGTTCACTTCTTGAATAAAAATATCCTGATAATTTACTCACCCCCTTGCCTTCCAAAACGATCTAGTTTTTGAGGAAAACATTTCAATGAAATATGGACTTCAATGGGGACCAACGGGTTGAAGGTCCAAATTGCAGTTTCAATGCAGCTTCGAAGGGCTCTACGCGATCCCAGCCAAGGAATAAGGGTCTTTTCTAGCGAAACGATCAGTCATTTTCTTAAAAAAAAGAAACATTTATATATTTTTTAACCACAAATGCTCAACTTGCACTAGCTCTGCGATATGCATGTGCGACTTGACTTGGCGTAATCATGTTGTAAAGGTTGTGTGTGGTTAGTTCTTTATCTGTGTACTTTGGTTAAAAAATGTAGGGTTGGGCGATAAACTCCATCTCATTTTCTCCTCCAACTTCAAAGTCATCCAACATTGTTGTTTTACCTTTTTTTGTAAAGAGTGTTTGACTTTCTTTGCACGGACGCTTTGTAAATGGCTGTTGGGTTGGTACTTCCACCTACATCACGTTTGAAAAAACTACATGAACATCTTGGATGACGTGTAGGGTAAGCAAATTATCAGGAAAGTTTTATTCTGGAATTGAACTAATCCCGTAATACAAGTAAATCTTCACGCTGTGTTGAACATTTAGGGGGAAAAAAGTAAAATAATTTGATTGGTTCTTTGCAGTGAAAGACGTGGCCATGCCATCAGTGGAGCCCAGTATCCAGCGTGTCTCTAAACCCACAGCCTCAGAGCCACCTGCCCCAGCAGCCCCTTCTGCCCCTACCACCACCACCACAAAAACCCCACCAGCCAAAATCAATGATGATACTAAAAAGATAAAAGCCGAGAAGAAGGGTAAGCATACTCCTGAGACTATTAGTATGACATTTCTTTTATAACAGTTCATCTCTGCCGAGGCAAAGTTTCCAGTGCTGTTGCAACACAATCCAAAACTTTTGCAATGTCAGAATCACAAATCAGATCTTTTTGAACTAGTTGCTAAATCCACATCCACTGAACGAAATTTAGTTGCATATAAAACTTTCATGTCTAATTACATTTCAGGATAGCTGCTGTAAATTGCAATTAGAAGAAAATGTCAATAATACAGGGCTATAAAAATGTTTACTAATGCACAATCCCACTTTCATAAACAATGCAGTGTAATGAACGTATTTGAACCACGAGCGAATGTAAGCTGTGGATGCGGGTCAAACTCATTTGGATTACAACCAGATCTGAAAGCAAACCAGATTTTAAAGACGTCACTGATGTCTTCTGGGGGTTAAGTTTCTAAGTATTCATGCCCTACAGAATAGAGCATTTGAAATGGATCAGATTGCCTTTCATGGTTATTTATTATGAAAATGATTTTCATTTCCAATCACTTAAATCCCTGCAACTTGGGAACGCTCTGTTCGTATCTTAGTACAGATCGCAGATCGTTTTTCTGCATTTATGGGCTGAGGAAAAACAAGTAAACGTGTGTGTTTCCTGTGGGCCAGATGTTAAAAAGCAAGTTTCATAATTTTCAAGTATGTCTCAAATGTTGATGAACACTGTAACTGTGTATCGGTGTGGATGTAGCACCTGTAGTTCATGTGTGTCTATATCTTGGCAGTAACACATGATTTCTCACATTTAGAAGGCTTGAGGAATCTTGGCACGTCGTCTGCTAGACGTAAATTAGGGTTGCGTGATTAATCAAAATCACCACTGAAATCAACATAGCCATGTGTGATTATTAAACCACAAATGGCTGTGATTGAATCAATTAAACACGTAAGTTTGCACGGACTGCATGCTTCAGAGTCAAGGGTCTTCTACTACACTCATTTTTCCTCTTTAATAAGAAGCATATTAAACGGCTATCAACAACTTCACCTGAATCTCAAAAGGTTTTCTGAGAAAATAAAGAAGGTTTAACCGGGCCGCTGTGCAGTGGTGCGTGAAAATGAATAATTATGAAAGAAAATATTGCTGGCACTTTCCAAATAAGGTGCAATTTGGAATGATTTTTTGAAGTATTGAAGGCAAAATTGGTACAGTTGAGGTCAAAAGTTTACTTCCCCCTTTCAGAATCTACAAAATGCTAACTATTTTATAGAAATAAGAAGCCACTGTTTATTTAGTACTGACCTGAATAAGATATTTCACATAAAAGATGTTTACATACAGTCCACAAGAGAAAATAATAGTTTTAGTACAGAATTTATGAAATTGACCACGTTCAGAAGTTTACATACGCTTGATTCTTAATACTCTGTCTTTACCTGAATGATCCACAGCTGTTTGTTTTTTTTCAGTTATAGTTATTCATGAGTCCATTGTTTGTCTTGAACTGTTAAATTGCCTGCTGTGCTTAAGAAAAATTCTTCAGGTCTCACAAATGATTTGGTTTTCCAACTTTGTTTGTCAATTCGAATCCTTTCCTACAATGACTGTATGATTTTGAGATGCATCTTTTCACACTGAGGACAACTGAGGGACTCATATGCAACTATTACAAAAGGTTCAAACGCTCCAGAAGGAAACACAATGCCTTAAGAGACGAGGGGTGAATACTTTTGGAATTTGAAGATCAGGGTAAATGTAACTTCTTTTGTCTTCTGGGAAACTATTTTCTGTAGCCTCTTAAGGGCAGTACTAAATAAAAATGTACACACCTTTATTCTATTCAAAAGTTTTCACCCCTGGCTCTTAATACATTATTTTTCCTTCTGACGCATCAGTGAGCATTTGCACCTTCTGTAATGGTTGCATATGAGTCTCTCAGTTGTCCTCAGTGTGAAAAGATGGATCTCGAAATCATACAGTCATTGTTGGAAAGGGTTCAAATACACAAAAGGCTGGAAAACCAAAGAATTTGTGCTACCTGAAGGATTTTTCTGAAGAACAGCAGGCAGTTTAACTGTTCAGGACAAACAAGGGACTCAAGAACAACTTTCAGTAAAAAAAACAAACTGTGGATTATTCAGGTAATAATACAGTATTAACAAAAACGGGGTCATTTTATAAATGCAACTATTATTTTCTCTTGTGGACTATATGTAAACATCTTTTATGTGAAAGATCTTATTTAGTTCAGTGCTAAATAAACAATAACATGCATTTTGTATGATCCCTTTTATTTTGGTAATTAACGTTTTGCAGTTTCTGAAAGGGGGATGTAAACATTTGATCTCAACTGTATGTTTAATAAAATATATCTAATATAAAATGAACTTTGCAGTCAAGAAGGTCAAACATCAGAGGCCAAAATGGCCATTTTTTAGCAAAGTGATTTTATCAACTGTGTCTCACAGGAAAACTTACACTACCATTCAAAAGTTTGAAGCAGTATGTGTAATAGTAATACTGTGAAACTTAAAAGTAAATTTAATTTATTGCTGTGATGGCAAAAGCATTTTTACTGTCACTTTTGAACATTTTGAATGCATCCTTGCTCAATAGAAGTATTATTTCTTTAGAAAACAGTCTTACTGACCTCAGACTTTTGAACTGTAGTGCTTTGATTTCCTCTGCCTGGAAATCATTGTGTTCAGTGCTGATGCTTGTATAGACTTCACAGAGGTTTTCATTTTCAAGACTTGTTGGGTGAATTGGTGATCCAAAACGGTTTCCCCCATAAGTCCGGAAACAGTGGTAAAGTTGTGCTGTTTTCAAATGACTGGAGCGATTAGAAACAAACACCATACTGAAGCCATTGGTGGCACAATTGTTTTGGAAAAAGTTCAGAAACAGAAAGGAGATGAAAAGCCGACATGATTTCCAGTTGCAGACTTTTAAAAGCATCCCAACAGCTCCCCGGGGAACAATACGCTCAAGTTAAAAATATCATTCAAAGAGCTGCATTCAAACACCTCACGAACTAAAGGCACATTTCCTCAGGGTGGAAGCGTACCATAATAAAACCCCAGAATGACACGGTGTGCCGAGGTTGGTACAATGTCTTTAACAGCTCTACAAACACGGCTTGTGGTTTTTACAAATATTTATGGTGTGTTACTTGATGACTCGATTTGTTAAGGTTTTGCAATCTTGTTTGTTTTCTGATTTGCAAACACAAAAATATATGAAAAACATCGTCTGATGATCTGTAATGCATTTTGGGTCTAGGAGAGAAGAAGGAGAAGAAGCCAGCGGCGCCTCCTCAGGAAGAGGCGAAAGTAGACGTGTCTCGATTGGATTTGCGAGTGGGGCGCATCATCAGCGCTGAAAAGCACCCTGACGCCGACGCTCTTTATGTTGAGCAAGTGGATGTTGGCGAAGCGGCTCCACGCACTGTTGTCAGTGGCCTGGTCAAACACATCCCTCTGGAACAGGTACTAACCCATCTAACCCAGGACAAACACTCTTGTTTATCATCGAGCTAGTTTTGATGATAATTGGAATTAAAGACATTGCAGAAATACTTGATTGCATTTATTTAGGGTTTTACAAAGCACCATAAGCAATTTTAGTAATTGCAATTTAATTATAATCAGTTATCTTAATTTTGTGAATGCACCAAATCGTTCATCACATTTAGTGAGTGATTTATAAAGTATAAAGTAATTATTATAAGTATAATGAATTATTTTGTTTTATAACATTTTAATTACATGCTTTTATTAATCACAGTCAATTATTAAATCTATAATCAGTGCATTTCATTTTTTTTGTCAGATTTGACTGATTTATAAAAATTTTATAATTCTACAACATTTAAACTATAGCATGTTGGCTTACCCAAAATATATTCCTTATCGATTAAATATTCAATAAAACAGAAATATTTATGGGTTTACTTTTAAAAATCTACAAAAAAAAAAAAAAAATATTTATATATATACACATACAGTATGTCTTCTATAGAAGCCACAGGAATAGAAAATTAAAACAAAAAGGTTGTTGTGACTTTATCTCAAAATTCTGACTTTTTTTTTTTCTTAGAAATACGTGACACAAATTCACAATTCTGAATTTTTTTTTTCTCAGAATTGTGAGATATAAACTCAAAATTCTGACTTTTTTCCTTCAGAATTCCATGATATAAACTTACAATTCCGACTTTTTTTTTTCTCTGAATTACGTCATATAAACTCCAGAATTCTGACCTTTTTTTTTTAAATTGCAGGATATAACCTCAAAATTCTGACTTTTTCTCAGAATTCTGTGATATAAACTCACAATTATGACTTTTATTCCCAGAATTACGTGATACAAACAATTCTGACATTTTTTTCTCAAAATTATGTGATACAGACTCACATTTCTGACTTTTTTTTTCTCAAAATTACAAGACGTAAGCTCAAAATTCCGATTTTTTTTCCTCAGAATTTCGTGATATAAACTCACAATTCCAATTTTTTTTTCTCAGAATTATGTGATACAAACTCACAATTCTGAGTTGTTTTCTTGAAACTGAGATATAAACTGTAAATTCTGACCTTTTTTCTCAGAATTGGGATATAAACTCACAATTCCAATTTTTGTTCTCAGAATCATGTGATATAAACTCGTAATTCAGATTTTTTCTCAGAATGTCATGATATAAACTCGCAGTTCTGACTGTTTTTCTCGCAATTGTGAGTTTATATCTCGCAATTATGACTTTATTTCTTAGAATTGTGCGACATAAAGTCCAATTTTGAAAGGAAAGTTTATATCTCACAATTCTTACGTAATAACTGGCACCATTGCTCGCACGTCTGAGAAAAAAAAGTCTGAATTGAAAAAAAAACGGTCAGAATTGTGAGAAGTGGCAATTATCTTTTATTTTTTATTCGGTGGTGGAACCGTGCTTCCATTGTCTTCAGCATATTAAAAGGCTCATGAATCATACATGAAACTAAATGAGTCATGGCCAAATCTCAAATTACTAGATGCATTATTCAGTAAAAAAAAAAAAAAAACATTTCTATGTAATTGAGCTAATATTTACACCCTATTAGACAATGTTTTGGAATAGTCTGAAGTAGCGTGAACGCTGTATGTGTCGCTACTGTACCTGAGAGCAATCTTTGTTTGCCATAAAATGAATGCAGCTCTTGTTGATTAGGTGCTATGTGTCTGAATATTGGGAAGGGGGATATTTCAGTTTTACTGTTTCATATAAAACGTCTGCATTACTACGATTCATGCTGGTCCATAAACCTGCTCCACGCAGACAGCTCGGTCTCTTGTGCTTTATTTTCCTGAACCCCGAGTTTACGATTTGTTTAGGGGATTCCTAGCAGCTCGTCAGAAATTCTAATTACACCCATAAAACGCATCTGTTTCCTTCATTCATTTAATTTAATCATGTTGGGTTTCCCCCCTCTGGTTATGACTACATCACAGTTGCTTTAAGCATGTTTGAGCATTTATAGAGTCGAAATAATAATGAACGTCTACAGTTCATTTTGCGCAGGATTTGGAAGTAGATGAGTTGAATGAGTTGATTATTACATGTATTGAGTTTATTAATTTTCTTAAGGGTCTGTTTTGTTCTGCGTCCCTGGTTAGAAAAACAAATAATTCAGCAATTATAAAGTCGCCCAGCTGTTCCTCATAACACCGTATGCTGTTGATGTTTTTGGAGCGATGCATAACTTCTCATGCTGCCATGCAATAAGTTTTATATATTAAATTTTTAGTATTCTTTTTAACTGCTTAAGAAGATTGCACTTGATCCCTGTGCCGCCTATTTGGTATTGTTAACTTTTTCCATCTTTAGATGCAGAATCGTATGGCTGTGCTTCTATGCAACCTAAAGCCTGCTAAGATGAGAGGCGTTTTGTCCCAGGCCATGGTCATGTGTGCCAGTTCTCCAGAGAAGGTTGAAATCCTGGATCCCCCAAATGGAGCCGTAGCTGGAGAAAGGGTTACCTTCCAGGGCTTCCCAGGTAACGTTATATATTTATACACAAACATACTGCAGTGAAATACAATATTACAGTTCAGCGGTTCAATGGCACTTATAGTCTGCTCCATGGAGCCCATCTGAGTGCATCATGCTGGTTTATTGAAGTAAAAGCTGTCCCAAAAATCAAAAGTTTTGGTATGATTTACACGCCTTCACCTCCAAACGTTGCAAAACCAATTTGAGTTTCTTTCTTCTATGAGAGACAAACGTTGAGCAGAACGTTCATGCTGTTCTTTTCTAAAAAAAGAAACAAACATATGGTAACCAGGAGCTGTCACGCTCTAAATGGACAAGAAAATTCCATAACAATATTGTATAATTGATCCATGTGATGCAGGACTCTATTCCAAGTCTTCTGAAGGCATCAGTTGAGGTCAGAATCTGTTAAATGTTAATTATTTTACCAAAATAAGAGGGATCATACAAAATGCATGTTATTGTTTATTTAGTACTGACCTGAATAAGATATTTCACATAAAAGACATTTACATACAGTCCACAAGAGAAAATGGTTGAAATATAAAAAATGACCCTGTTCAAAAGTTTACATACACTTGATTCTTAATACTGTGTTGTTACTTGAACGATCCACAGCTGTGTTTTCTTTGTTTAGTCCCTTGTTTGTCCTCAACAGTTAAACTACACAGCTGTTCTTCAGAAAAACCCTTCAGATCCTACAAATATTTGTTTTTTCAGCATTTGTGTATTTTGAACTCTTTCCAACTATGACTGTATGATTTTGAGATCCATCTTTTCACACTTTGGACAAGTGAGGGACTCATATGCAACTATTACAGAAGGTTCAAACGCTCACTGATGCTCCAGAAGGAAAAACGATGCATTAAGAGCTGGGGGGTGAAAACTTTTGAACAGAATGAAGATGTGTACATTTTTCTTATTTTGCCTAAATGTCATTTTTTTTCATTTAGTACTGTCCTTTAGAAGCTACAGAAGATACTTGCACGTTTCCCGGAAGAAAAAAGTTAAATTTACCCTGATCTTCAAATCTCAAAAGTTTTCACCCGCCGACTCTTAATGCAGTGAGCGTTTGAACCTTCTGTAATAGTTGCATATGAGTTGTCAGTTGTCCTCAGTTTAAAAAGATGGATCTCAAAATCATACAGTCATTGTTGGAAAGGGTTCAAATACATAAAAATGATGAAAAAACAAAGAATTTATAAAAGATTTTTCTGAAGAACAGCGGGCAGTACAAGACAAACTGGGACTCATAAACAACTGTCACTGAACAAAAAAAAAAAAACACAGCATCAAGGGAATGTAAACATTTGAACAGGGTCATTTTTATAAATTCAACTATTATTTTCTCTTGTGGACTATATGTAAATGTCTTTTATGTGAAATACCTTATCCAGGTCAGTACTAAATAAAAAAAAAAACATGGATTTTGCATGATCCCTCTTATTTTGTTAAAATAATGAACATTTTGCAGATTCTGCAAGGTGTATGTAAACTTTTGACCTCATCTGTATAATAGCTTGTTGGTAGTCTGTAAAAAATCTTTCTTTTGCCATGGCTCTCAAAATTCGCTTCATTGGGTTTTAAGATGTTGAAATCTTTGATCAAACCTGCCACAGCATGTCTTCATCTTGTGAGGGATGTTCAGATTTATGGGTTGGCCGTTTGAAAATGGTCCTCTCTTCCTGTTTAAGTGGGCGCTTTTTGGCTAAATCAAGCCGTAATGTAGACCAGACTTCATGCCGGTAGTCAAACGTCTTGCTATGCAACTCTGGGGGGTCAGATTCTCAAGATTTTATTTAACCACAATTGCATGTTTGAATTCTTAAGATCAATAAAGATAAATCTCTAAATGAAGAACACACAGTTCCTCGTTTGGTAATATAGTTGTTTGTGTTCCACTATATGAGTTAATTTTTTTTTTCCAATTAAAAATAAAGAGCAAATTCCAAAGTGCTTAAGGGAACCTCACAAACAGAACGAGGTTTTTATTCCTGTGCTGTGAAATAATATGGTGGATCTGGCGTCGAAGCGATTTGGAGGAGTGTAGCATTTGCGGTCAAGTGAGCACAACAACTAACAGGGAGATTCCCAGGAATTGTGTGAATGTGAAGTGCAGAGGAGGACCATCTGCACGGGACACAATGAGAAGAGTGTCTCTTTCACCTTTCCGTGTCTTTCCATTTAGCCAAAAAACATGAAATGTTGTCCAATTCATTTTTTCCAAGTTAATCAGTTTTTCCTCAATTCAAAAAGCATAGCAAGAATGAGGCAACTTCCTCCAGTTGTTGGGAGTCAGAAATGACCTTTACAGCAAAAAAAGTGGTCCTATCAGTTTATTTTATGATGTTAAATCATTCTTTACTTTCTTTTCTACTCTCTCTTTTTTCGTTTTGCTGTTTTCCAAAGATTGCCATGCAATAGTTTAAAATTTTCTCAGGTAAAAGTCTTTTTTTTATTTTTTTTATTTAGTTTTTAATTTTGTATTTACTGCACACATCTGTAACTCGTCATTAAAAGTAATGGAGACAGACTGTGACCTTTCCTAGTCCTTTCTTTGATTGTTAATTTCTCATCTCGATTGTAGCAGTTTTGATGGTTGTGAAAAGGTCAGCGGCAGAATAGATGCAAATAACAGGATCTCCGTCTGCATTCAAATCAAGCTTTTGAAATCATTTCGGCCTGATTTATGACTGCTCATTGCAGGTAGTAGCAAAAACACCTGTCTTCATTTGCTTTTCGTGAGTTATTGAGTTTGAGAATTTCATTTTGGCTCGGCTTGATTTAAAAAAGAAATGGAACACATTATTTATAAACTCATTCTAGATTATGTCTAGTATGAATTGGTCTGTGGTTCTTAATGATAATGAGTTGATTTGAAAACCGGCTTTTGTTTTCAGTCTTTTTACAGCTGTTGGGAAGAAAACTAATCAGCAGTTTAAACTATCTGCTTGTTTTGTTGTTCCAGGTGAGCCTGACAAGGAGCTGAACCCTAAGAAGAAAGTGTGGGAGCAGGTCCAGCCAGATTTGCGCACTGATGACCAATGCGTGGCCACCTACAAGGGAGCTGCCTTTGAGGTTGCTGGCAAAGGAGTGTGCAAAGCTCAGACAATGAGCAATAGTGGAATCAAATAGAAACTTTGGAAAGAATTTCCTTCTCTACTCTAGACTTATCTAACTGAATGAAGGGACACGTTTGAGATGAATAAAGTCTTTGAATGCGACTCTTCAAATGTGTCTTTGTATGCCTGTTCTTGTTTGCCGTTTTAAAACATGAAATAACCCATTTTACTTTTGTAATTAAACAGATTTCCATGTGAAAAGGAATATTAAATGGGAACAAAAAATGTAGGGTGGGATGTCATTATGTCCTGGAATTAATTGAAGTTAATTGTAATTAACATTTCAAGTCATATACAGTGCAAAGGTAAAACTATTTTAAACAGGAAGACAATATTATGGAAGCCCGTTTCTGCCACTGAATAAAATATACAAAAAAGGTTACTGCAACTTTTTCTCTCACAATTACGTGATATAAACTCAAAATTGCAAGACAAAAACTCACAGTTGTCTGTTAGAAAGAATTGTGATATAAACTCAATTCTGACTTTTTTTTCATATTTTATTCATATAAACTCATAACTGCGAGAATTAAAGTCAGAAACTCACAATTCAGACTTTTTTCCTCTGAATTGCATGATATAAATTCAGAATTGCGAGAAATAAAGTCAGATTTTAAGATAAAAACTCACAATTCAGACTTTTTTCTCAGAATTTCATGAGAAGTAAAGTCCGATTTTACGATAAACTCAATTCAGACTATTTTTCTCAGAATTGCATCATATAAATGTAGATTTTTCAGAAATAAAGTCAGATTTCAAGATGAAATTTTCTCAGAATTGCGTGAAATAGTCAGATTTCAAGATAAACTCAATTCAGACAATTTTTCTCAGACTTGAGTGATATAAACTCAAAAATTGGACAAGTCAGATTTTAAGATAAAAACACAATTCAGACTCTTTTTTTTTTTTAGAACTGCATGATATAAACTAACAATTGCGAGAAAGTCAAAATTGCGAGATATAAACTCAGAATTCTGACTTTTTTTTCTCAGAATTGCATGATGTAAACCAACAACTGAGAAAAAGTCAGAATTTCGAGATAAAAACTTGCGAATGCGGGTTATAAAAATAGAATTGTGATATAAACTTACAATTCTGAGTTTTTTCTCAAAATTGTGATATAAACTAACAACTGCAAATAAATAAAGATAAAAACTCACAATTCTGACCTTTTTTCGCAGAATTGCGTCATATAAACTAACAATTGCAAGAAAGTTTTGAATTGCATAATGTAAACTAACAATTGTGAGAAAAAGTCAGAATTTTGAGACAAAATTTTTTGATGCAAGTTATAAAGTCAGAAATGTGTTATATAAACTCACAATTCAGATTTTCTCGGAATTGCATGATATAAATTCAGAATTGCGAGAAATAAAGTCAGATTTTAAGAAAAACTCAAAAGTCAGACTTTTTTCTCGAAATGGCGTGATTTAAGCTCAGAATTGGAGAAGTCAGATTTTAAGATAAAAACTTACAATTTAGACTTTTTTTCTCAGATTTGCGTGATATAAACATAGAATTGCGAGAAATAAAGTCAGATTTCATGATAAACTCAATTCTGACTTTTTACTCAGATTTGCATCACATGACATGAACTAACAATTATGAGAAATAGCCAGGATTGCAAGATATAAACTTACAATTCTGACTTTTTTTCTCAGAAATGCATGATATAAACCCACAATTGCACGAAATAAAGTCAGAATTGCAAGATAAAAAGTCAGAATTGTGTAATATGAACTCAAAATTCAGACTTTTTTCTCAGAATTACGTCATATAAACTAACAACTGTGAGAAACGTCAGAATTTCGAGATAAAATTTCGAAATTTCGAAAAAAGTTTTCTCCCAGAATTGTGATATAAACTAACAATTGCAAATAAATAAATTCAGAATTCCAAAATAAAATTAACAATTGTGAGAAATGGTCAGAATTGCGAGATATAATACAATTGACCTTTTTTTCTCAGAATTGCATGATATAAACTAACAACTGTGAGAAATAAAGTCAGAATTTTCAGACAAAAATTGGCGAATGCGAGTTATAAAGTCAGAATTGCGTGATATAAACTAACGATTGTGACTTTTTTTATCAGAATTGTGTGATATAAACTTAGTTGCAGTCAGAATTTCAAGATATAAACTCACAATTCTGTTTTTTTTTTCTCAGATTGTTTGATAAAACACAATTGAGAGAAATAAAGTCAAATTCTGAAGGAAAAAGATCTTATCTTACAAGATATAAAAATGTCTATATTTTACAATTCTGACTTAACTCGCAATTGTGCGTTTATATCTCACAATTTCTCTGTTTATTATAAGCAAATGCAAGATACAATTAAAAAAATATGAATAGTGAGATAAAAAGTGTCAATTACCTTTTTTATTTTTTTATTCAGTGGCTTCCATACAATATAGCTTAAGCAGCAGGGAAAAGTGTGATATTAACAGCACAGAAACATGCTCTCTTGTAGTCTAGCGTTCCCTTTCTGTTCTCCTATTAGGCGTTTGCTTGTTTGTTAAAATCCAGAATGGAATAATTCTTTTTTATATGTTAGTGAATCATGTTCATTTCCTCTGAATTAATCTTATCTGAGCTTGGTTCTTAAAGCCATTTTGATTTGCTTGGTTTTATTGGTCCCTTAAGAAAAACATCATAGACGTTTGCACAGGAAGTGTTGCTCCCTGCTGAACAGATTCTGCCCTGTTCTGTTAAACTGATGGATTTATACCAACCCCATTCTGTCAAAAATAATGAACTCCATGAGTGGAGCTCAACATCATTGTCATCTAATGAAAAAAAAATCTTTACTTTTCAGTTTTGCATTATGTATCTCTATTGCATGAAACAAACGTGCATGGAGCTTCTCTCATTAAAACTACTTACGCTTGCTGATTGATTTAAAGATTTGTTATTGACGTCACGGTAAGCCATAAAGTCTGTTACCAAGTAGAGAAAACATACAGTTCATTAAACAAAGTGATTTAATTTATTTTGAAACATTTGCAGTTTGTTTGGTAGATTTGCGGTGGTAATGGCATCTCTGAGGAGATTTGTTATCTAAAGACTGGATCTTAATACCAGAACACTGAGGTGCTCTCAGAAGTGTCTTCAGGCAACAGTTTTCCAGGAGGAAAGATTTTGTGCCACACTATTATGTGGCGGTTATATCGCATGAGATGTAATGGGGCAAGTGAGTGCGGGTTTCATGATTGTTTGTGTTTCATACACTGAACACGCCCTGTGATGAGGGGAAGATTGAAAGGGCTGAGCAATGAATACTAAATGTGGCTGCTAGTTTGTATTTGCCGTTTCTAGATGCGAGTGTGTAAAAGTTTGAGAAATTTTGCACAGTAAGAAGAGGATCTTGCTGTTAAATCGACCAATTTTACCACCAACATTTCAAAGGTGCACTTATATTATTGTGAATGACCTGGAAACAAAACTCCTTGATTCTGGCATTATGGGTTTAATGGTTACAATTTTCAGCAGCAACATTTTATAGCAACAAAATTCCAGACCCACAGTTTCATCGGATAAATAAATTGCAAATATATGTTATATATGTTTGGCATATTCCAAAATCACAATGAATAAGTTATTAAAACCATTAAAAACTAAAACTAATAAAACTATAAATGAAAATGAAAAAGGACAACCATTACAGAAGGTTCAAATGCTCACTGATGCTTCAGAAGGAAACAGGGTTGCAAAAAGGTAGAAAATATCCAGTAAATTTCAGAAACATTCCAAAAAATGATGAGAATTTCCAGGATTTTTTAGAATCTGCCAGAGATTTTTAAAAAGATTCCAGACATTTACTGGAAATGTTCCACCTCTTTGCAACCCTAGAAGAAAAAACAATGCAGGGGTGAGAACTTTTGAACAGAATGAAGATGTGTACGTTTTTCTTATTTTGCCTAAATATATATATTTTTTTCATTTAGTACAGCCCTACTGAAGCTACTTACATGTTTACCAGAACACAAAATAAGGCCAATTTCTTCAAATTCCAAAAGTTTTCACCCCCTGCTCTTAATGCATCGTTTTTCCTTCTGAAGCATCAAGTGAGTGTTTGAACCTTCTGTAATAGTTGCATATGAGACCCTCAGTTGTCCTCAGTGTGAAAAGATGGATCTCAAATGCATACAGTCATTGTTGGAAAGGGTTCAAATACACAAAAACGCTGAAAAACCAAAGAATTTGAGAGACCTGAAGGGTTTTTCTGACGAACAGCAGGCAGTTTAACTGTTCAGGACAAACAACTATCACTAAAAAAAAACAAAATAAAATGATGTGGACCATTCAGGTAACATCACAGTATTAAGAATCAAGTGTATGTAAACTTTTGAACAGGGTTATTTTTATAAATTTAACCATGTATGACTAATGTCTTCAGGTCAAAACTAAATAAGAAATAACATGCATTTTGTATGATCCCTCTTATTTTGGTAAAATAATGAACTTTTTGCAGATTCTGCAAGGTGTATGTAAACTTTTGACTTCAACTGTATAATAGCATCTTGATACTAAAATAAAACGAAAGATTTGTTAAGAAGCAATGCAACTTTAATATTCAATATTAGACTTTTCTAAATGTTTATTTTTCAAATTTCAAGCTATTAGGCACCATTTTGTACCCTGTTTGTGAAATTGCTTTCTTCCTAGTTGATTTCTGCATTTTGCTCGTTTCTAAATTAATAATGTAATGCGTTGCCTCTTATGTTATTTGAATGTGTAGATGTATAATTATAGATGACTTATTTGTGAGCGCATTTTATGAAACGTACTTCTTAAATTGTAAAGGGATGCATTTAGTTTCTTCAAATGGCTTTCAGACCTTGAGGATGCTTGTCAAGCGTGTCAAAGATTCTGATGCTGTTACTCAGCATGAAGTGCTCTGTGATCACAGATTTGTTGCACATTTGTGTGCCTTTTTGCGGTTGAATGTTGTGACAACACCCAGTCAGAATAAGGCTATATCCTAGAATTACGTAGAATTTTCCATATCGCTTTTAAAACCCAATACAAACAACAGCAAACAAAATCCATTGTTTGGAATTCTTCTCCCAAAATGACATTGAATTAATTAGCCACATAACTGAGGACGTCGAGAAACCGACTCCATCCGTCCATCAAAGCATAGCAGGGACATACATACGGATTGATGATCATGTATATGTGAGAACGCAAAGATGTTTCAGGCAGCGCTTCAAAGCGAATTAACGGCTCGAGACTGAAACAAAGTTTAATGTGCCTACATGTGCATATAGTCATGAAAACCTACACACTTGACTTGAAATTGACTATATGGTCGCGTAAAAACTCTGTAAAAGGCTTCGAAGGGTCTGTAAAAAATTATTCATGGGAATTATCTTTGTTAGTATTAATCTTTATCGAGAAACAGAAAAAACACAGGGCAAGTGGTCTCTGGGTGTTTGGCTGCTGTTAAAAGGGAAGTTTGAAGCCTGCTGTTATGTGTGTGGTTTCATAGTTCACCAGCACACAATGAAAGCATAGGAAATCTATTAGCCATGTGAAAAACCAACAGAGACATTTTATTACGTTTTGCTCACAAACAGTTACTTTTAAGACACTTCCAGTGAGATTCTGTTCCTACACGGGATATGCAAATTATTTCTCTTGACTAAACACATGTTTTGCAGGCCATTTTTTTAACATATGCACAAAATACTCTATCACAGTGGACTTAAAAGTTTAGGTGAAGGTATAGATCACCCCAAAATGAAAATTTGCTAAAAAATAAAATAAATTACTGAACCTCAGGCATGAGATATTAAATGTCTTTGTTTTGTACAAACATGCTGTTTTTTTGCTTCACAAGATGTTAATCAATGGACTGGAGTTGTGTGGATTACTTGTAAACTGCTATGATTTTTTTATCAGCTGTTTGAACTCTCATTCTAACGGCACCCATTCACTTCCATTGGTAGGCAAGTGATTAAATGCTAAATTACAGAAAATCTGTTCTGATGAAGAAACAAACTCGTTTACATCTTGGATGACCCGAGGGTAGTGCAGGGTAGTAACTGATTACATGTAATCTGGTTTGCATAATCAGATTACAAAAATTTAGCAATTGTAATTTGCTTGTATTAGATTTGAAAATTCTTATAATCAGACAACTAAATTATGTATTATTCACAAGTCTTTTTCACTGGAAGGCTTTCCTACTTCATAAAACATTAATTGATTGACTGGAGTGATGTGGATTACTTGTGGATTATTGTGATGTTTTTTTCAGCTCTCATTCTGACGGCACCCATTCACTGCAGAGGATCCATTGGTGAGCAAGTGATTTAATGCTAAATGACTCCAAATCTGTTCTGGTAATGAAAAAAACTTGTTTACATCTTGGATGACCTGAGGGTAATGCAGGGTAGTAACTGATTACATGTAATCTGGATTACATTAAACTAAAATCAAAAGTAATTGAAATAGTTACACTACTTATTACATTTTAAACAGGGTAAGTTGTAATCTGTAACCTATTACATTTCCAAATTAACCTTCTCAAAACTGACTTCAAGCCACAAGTGCTGATAAGTCCTGTAAATCTAAGCAGGTCATCCTCACAAAGTGAGAGATTGTCCAAGAAGGAGACAGATGAGTGAGACCACCAAGAAACCAGGAACAGCTCTGGAACCACCCAGAAAACAAACCAAGTTTCTTGTATAGCTACATTTTGCTGTCTGCTGTCAGTCAGTTTTAAATGATCCAAAAAAGAAGTGAAAAGTTCAATTCGTTTTCAGTAATTCGGTTTAATTCCAGATCCATGTTCACAGCGGGACATGGGAGCTTATGTGTTCCTGTCTAACGTGGGCCACCACGACAAGTCAAACAGAGGCTTTAAATCATCTCTGCATGAGATCTGTAACGACAGACTCAACAAACAAGAGAACAGAGAGATGCCTTGAAACAAAAGACTCGACATTGCTGCGGTCCACTAATCCAAACACTAAATAACTCTTTTGAATTCATCTCTGTTTAGAATAACGCAAATCAAAGAATCGCCGGCCGGCCCTATAGCACAGAATGTACCGCACTGACCCTTTTTAGAGGCGTTTGGCTCCAGTTGTGCAGCTGGAAAGCAGAGCGGTATGACCAATTGTGTAACTGAATTTAGTTCGTTGCCCTAGACACAACCACAAATCAGGAAGTGTTTATCAATTAGTCAACACTCATCACTGTTCCTATGCACAGGGTTTTGTGGGGTTGTTGTGAGTGTGATCTTTCTCACGTCACGCCACTGATGCTTCACCTTTCCTGTGAAAGTGATGATGAAGAGTTGCCATGACGACCACAGGAGGGCAGAGCCTAACCATTAATTTCTACAGTAACAGAGACTGCACCGACAGGGTAAATTAATCAAAGCAGCGCACTTCTTAATTGGTGCTGGTTTACAATAAAAACACCAAGGCATCTTTAAACAAGTTAAATGCATCATCATGTATGTGACCCTGGACCACAAAACCAGTCTTAAGTCGCTGGGGTATGTTTGTAGCAATAGCCAATAATACATTGCATGGGTCAAAATTATTGATTTTTCTTTTATGTCAAAAATCATTAGGAAATTAAGTAAAGGTCATGTTCCATGAAGATTTTTTGTAAAATTCCTACTGTAAACCTATCAAAATGTAAGTTTTGATTAGTAATATGCATTGTTAAGAACTTAATTTGGACAACTTTAAAGGTGATTTTCTCAGTATTTTGATTTTTTGCACCCTCAGATTCCAGATTTTCAAATAGATGTATCTCGGCCAAATATTGTCCTATCCTAACAAACCATACATCAATAGAAAGCTTATTTATTGAGCTTTCATGGGATGTATATAATTTAACCTTATGACTGGTTTTGTGGTCCAGGGTCACATATTAGGTCCTCTGAGAATATATCTGGAATTAAGTTTATTTTTGGGCAAATGCAGCGCGGATGTGACATTTTGCATTATGGATGTGACATATAAATGTTTAGATTTTCTAAAACTTAAAAAAATGCTTTAAAAACTTTTTAAGAAAGACCTCACATGGGTATTAGAACAACCAAATGTTGACTCTTTCCTTCTTTTTTTTTTGTGCATGGAATTACTCTTTTCTTAAAACATGGGCATAAATGTACCAAAATTAAGTGAGGCTTGTTTTAAAAATATACATTTTTAAAAGTGTAGGGGAAATAAATCCCACAATCTGAACTAATTTTGCTTTTCATGTAAATTAATCTTGTTTAAAAGGTGTTTTTATTATTAACATTATAAAAAAATGCTGATTAAGAATTAATTCTGCATAAATCTTACACAGTTTTGTCTTTTAAGTAAATTAAAATCTTGCTTAAAAGATGTGTTAACTAGACAATGTTGTAAATACAATGATTTATTCAAATACTGATTAATAATTAATCTGAAATTCTGCTTGATTTAAAAATAAGATTGGTAACACTTAAAGCCTTTATGTTCAATGCATTAATGGCATTATTGTACTTTGCAATTTTTTTTGTTTTTTAATCAAATGTAAATCCATGTCCCAGTCACATTTTCTTGGTTAAAAAAAACAATACTTACACTATCAGAAAAAACTAACTATTTTATTTTATATTTTTACATTAACAATGTAATCCATATTACATTTACATTTATTCCAAAATAATAACTCAAAGCAGTAACAATTTAAACAACATATGTGACCATGGACCACAAAACCAGTCTTAAGTAACACAGGTTTATTTGTAGCAGTAGCCAAAAATACATTGAATGGGTCAAAATGATTGATTTTTCTTTTATGCCAAAAATCATTGGGATATTAAGTAAACATCTTGTTCCATGAAGATATTTTGTAAATTTCCTACAGTAAATATATCTAAACTTAAATTTTTGATTAGTAATATGCATTGCTAAGAACTTCATTTGGACAACTTTAAAGACGATTTTCTCAATATTTTGATTTTTTTGCACCCAGATTTTCAAATGGTTGCATCCAAATATTGTCCTATTCTAACAAATCATACATCAATGAAAAGCTTATTAAAAGTATTTTGTTTAATATTTTATTCAGACAAAAAAAATTGACCCTTATGACTGGTTTTGTGGTCCAGGGGTCACATATTTTATCTGTAAACTTCAGCTATTCTTTTTAATAGTTAGCTTTTAACTTTTTTGGAATTTTTTTTAGTCATCAAAGCTCGGTAAATATTGGTCACAGACACAGAGATTTATATTAAATTTCACCAAGCTGATTACTCACTAAAAACTGCCACAGATTGTAATGCCAAGCCAGCAGAGGGAGCCATCACCCGAATACTGACTGAGCGCTCCCTCTGCTGCTTCTACACTCGCTTCCTGTTTGGGACTATTTGAGTTGTGCCCGCATGCTTCCTATTCGCGAAGTATTGCCAGTTTACCTGCCTTACCGAGCGTTCTATATTATTCTGATAAGCCTGCCTGTGTATGATTCTGCTTCGTTCCCTGACTTCTGATTTCACGGATTACCCCATTTGGATTGTTAGCCTGATCGGACTGTTTTCAAGGTTTGACTTCTCTGCCTGGTTTATGACGTACGTTTGCTGGATTATCCTCTGGATTGTTGCTAGATTGAACTGCTTTACCGTTACCGACCATCTGCCTGTTTCCACGTATTTGATATTTGTTGTGTTCAATAAACTTCCGCAAATGGATTCTAACGCCGCCTCAGCGTCCTCGTTACATAATACTTCGCCTACCCTGAATCCAGCGGAAGTTTCTAGCTTGCAAGCCGCGTTCGCTTACCAAAGCGAGGTTCTAAAGAATTATCAAGAACAACTTGTGAAGCTACAATCCGTCAACGAACATCTGACTAACTATGTGCGATCTCTTCCTCCTCCCACATCATCATCGGTAAGCTTTGCTCTTCCTAATAAGTTTGATGGCTCTGCTGAACAATGCAAGGGGTTTATTCGGCAAGTAAAGCTATATTTTGATTACCAACAAGATCGCTTTGAATCTGAGGAGAAGAGATGTGCTTTTCTCATGACGTTGCTCACTGGCAAAGCCCTCGACTGGGCTTCAGCGGTGTGGGATAGCGATCCGCAGATTAAAGGATCCATTGAGTATTTTTTACGTCAACTCCATGAAGTTTTTGAATATCCCGCAGGGGGCAGGGATATTTCAGATCAAATTATTCATGTTAAACAAGGCAACCGCACCGCAGCTGAGTATTCCATTGAATTTCGCACGCTGGCAGCTCAAAGTGGGTGGAATGATACTTCTCTCAAGGCCATCTTTTACAACAGCCTGAATATTGATCTGCAGACTGAACTCGCCTGTCGTCGGGAGGATTTATCATTTTCTGAGCTTGTTAATATGGCTATCAAGATTGATAATCTCATGAGGCAGACTCCTAAGCAACGTGTAAATAGGAGGGTTTATGATAAATCTCCAGCTACCTGTACCGCTGCTGAAAAGTCATCTGTTGAACCCATGCAGCTTAATATCTCTCGCCTATCTGAAGAAGAACGAATCAGACGTCGACAAAACCATCTCTGCTTCTACTGCGGTGAACCAGGCCATCGTAGTATTGGTTGCCCACTCAAGACCAAGGCAACCACAGGGGTAATTATTCACAATTTCTCTGTCCTGAAGAATAAATCACTTACATTACCTGTCACCATAAGAACTGATACTCTGTCTTTTGATCTCACAGCGATGATCGACTCTGGAGCAGCCCTGAATATCATCAGTTCCGATATCATCCTGAAATACCAGATTCCTACACAACCATGCATTCCTCCCATCCCGATCAAGGCCATCGACGACACCCTCATCAGTCAAGGTATCCAACGTCAAACTAAAACCCTAAAACTCCAAACTGGACTGTTCCACCAAGAAAACATCACTCTGTACGTCGTTGATTCACCCAAATATGAAATCATCTTAGGATTTCCATGGCTCTCCATCCACGATCCCTCCATTTCATGGTTTCAAGGGGAATTAACCCATTGGTCGCCATTCTGCTCAAAGAACTGCCTTTCAATTCAACCACAACCATGTCTCACTACAAGCATCGAGAGTCCCGAAACCCAGGCAAAGGTAACTATCCCCATTCATTATCAAGATCTTTCAGAAGTCTTCAGCAAGACTAAGGCCACACAACTTCCTCCACATCGTCCATGGGATTGCGCCATTGATCTCCTTCCTAACGCCATGCCTCCCAAAAGTAGAGTGTACCCATTGTCACGAATTGAGGAACAGGCTATGGAGGACTACATTGAAGAGGCTCTTGACTCAGGATTTATTCGCCAGTCCACATCGCCTGCAGCCGCCGGCTTCTTCTTCGTAGGCAAGAAGGATGGTGGTTTAAGACCCTGCATCGACTACCGTGGACTCAACAACGTCACAGTAAAATTCCGCTACCCCTTGCCCTTGGTACCTCCAGCTCTAGAACAACTGCGAGAAGCCACTATTTACACTAAATTAGACTTACGAAGCGCTTATAATCTCATCAGGATTAAGGAGGGTGATGAATGGAAGACCGCATTTCTCACCACCAGGGGGCACTTCGAGTACTTGGTAATGCCCTATGGCCTAGCCAACGCCCCAGCTGTCTTTCAATCTTTCATAAATGAGATCTTCAAGGACTTCACTAATAAATTTGTGATTGCCTACATTGACGACATTTTGATTTATTCCAAGTCAGAGACTGAACATATCACTCATGTACGTGCTGTACTGTCCCGTCTACTAGAACATCAACTCTACGTCAAAGCGGAAAAATGTGAGTTTCATGCCAGTCAAACCTCCTTTCTTGGTTATCAGGTCAGTCATCAGGGAGTTAAAATGGATCAAGCCAAAGTTCAAGCAGTCACTGATTGGCCTACACCTGTTACCATCAAGGAACTTCAGCGATTTCTGGGCTTTGCTAACTTCTACCGCCGTTTCATCAGGAATTACAGCACAATAGCATCTCCACTCACATCACTCCTCAAGAACAAACCCAAGAAGCTCAGCTGGAATGAAGAGGCGGATCAAGCCTTCACCACCCTCAAGTCAAGTTTCACCTCTGCTCCTATCCTGAAACACCCCGATCCTGATCTACCATTTGTTTTGGAAGTAGATGCATCAGACTGCGGAATAGGAGCTGTTCTCTCTCAACGTCACGGCCAACCAGGCAAGCTTCACCCATGTGCCTTTTACTCTAGAAAACTCACGAGTGCAGAAAGAAACTACGATGTTGGTAATAAGGAACTACTGTCTATGAAAGCCGCCATTGAGGAATGGAGACATTGGCTTGAGGGTGCCCGCTATCCTTTCCAAGTTATCACTGATCACAAAAATCTTGAATATATAAAGGGAGCTAAAAGACTTAACCCTCGTCAAGCTCGTTGGGCTCTCTTCTTCACCCGCTTTGACTTTTCTGTCACCTATCGACCAGGCAGTAAGAACAGTAAGGCAGACGCTCTCTCCCGTAAGCATGACCCCCCACTAGAGGATACCACACCAGAAACAATTCTACCACCCACTATCATTCTAGCACCTGTCTCATGGGACATCATGGAGGAAATTCAACGCAGGCAAGAACAAGACCCACCACCACCACAATGTCCTCCCAACAAACAATATGTACCCCAAGTTATGCGCCATCAAGTACTCCAATGGGTTCACACTTCCATCAGTTCAGGTCATCCAGGTATATCTCGCACCCTTCAATTATTAAGAAATTCGTTTTGGTGGCCTTCAATGACAAGGGACACAACCATCTTCGTTAAATCCTGTCAGATCTGTGCCACATCCAAGACCCCCAAGGAACTACCCTCAGGCCTACTTCAACCATTACCCATTCCTCAACGACCCTGGTCTCACCTCTCCATTGACTTCGTCACTGATCTGCCACCATCTGAGGGGTTTACTGCTATTCTGGTCATCATAGACAGATTCTCGAAATCATGCCGTCTAATCCCACTAAAAGGATTACCTACAGCCATGGAAACAGCTCTAGCTCTCTTCAACCAAGTGTTCCGCATCTATGGGCTACCTGAGGATATCGTCAGCGATCGTGGAACACAATTTACCTCCCAAGTCTGGAAAGCATTCTGCAAACAGTTAGATATCAACGTCAGTCTCACGTCAGGATATCATCCTCAGAGCAACGGCCAGGTGGAGAGACTCAACCAAGAGATCGGACGCTACCTGCGAACCTACTGCAGCAGAGAGCAACACAGGTGGTCAGAGTTTCTCCCCTGGGCCGAATACGCCCAAAACTCACTCACTCATGCATCTACAGGCCTCACCCCCTTTCAGTGCGTCCTGGGGTATCAGCCTCCCTTGTTCCCGTGGTCAGGGGAGCCTTCTTCGGTTCCAGCTGTAGACGATTGGATTAAGCGTAGTGAGAGGGTGTGGGACAGTGCCCATGTGCGTCTTCAACGGGCTGTTAGGAATCAGGAGATCCAGGCCAACAGACGCCGACGTCCACACCCTCCCTACCAACCGGGACAACGGGTCTGGCTCTCTACTAGGGACATCAAGCTGCGGCTGCCCAGCAGGAAGCTCAGCCCAAGGTATGTAGGCCCCTTTAAAATTCTTAAGAGAATTAATGATGTGACCTACCAGCTTGAGCTTCCTGCTAATTATCGTATCTCTCCCTCTTTCCATGTGTCCCTGCTAAAACCGGTCCACCCGGAGGCTGACCCCGGCCAGATGGCCCCAGAACCACCGCCACCCATAGATGTAGGCGGCATGCCCGCCTATCAGGTAAAGGAGTTACTGGACTCTCGGCGTAGAGGGGGTCAGCTCCAGTATCTGGTGGACTGGGAGGGCTATGGACCTGAGGAGAGGTCATGGGTGGCCGCCAACGAGATCCTGGACCCATCTCTCACGGAGGAGTTCCATCGAGCCAGACCCGACCGTCCAGCACCACGACCACGGGGACGTCCTCGCCGAGCTCCGGGAGTCGCTCCTAGAGGGAGGGGTTCTGTAATGCCAAGCCAGCAGAGGGAGCCATCACCCGAATACTGACTGAGCGCTCCCTCTGCTGCTTCTACACTCGCTTCCTGTTTGGGACTATTTGAGTTGTGCCCGCATGCTTCCTATTCGCGAAGTATTGCCAGTTTACCTGCCTTACCGAGCGTTCTATATTATTCTGATAAGCCTGCCTGTGTATGATTCTGCTTCGTTCCCTGACTTCTGATTTCACGGATTACCCCATTTGGATTGTTAGCCTGATCGGACTGTTTTCAAGGTTTGACTTCTCTGCCTGGTTTATGACGTACGTTTGCTGGATTATCCTCTGGATTGTTGCTAGATTGAACTGCTTTACCGTTACCGACCATCTGCCTGTTTCCACGTATTTGATATTTGTTGTGTTCAATAAACTTCCGCAAATGGATTCTAACGCCGCCTCAGCGTCCTCGTTACACAGATCATGTTTTCATGCCATTTTAAGTCTTATTTTGATGTAACAAAGTAGTTATATCTAAGTGTGTGAGTTGTTTGCTTACTTTTTTAAATTAGTCTTCCCATTACCGCAATCATATTCATATATGTGACCTGGGGTATGTTTGTAGCAATAGCCAAAAATACATAGTATGGGTCAAAATTATTGATTTTTCTTTTATGCCAAAAATCATTAGGAAATTAAGTAAAGATCATGTTCCATGAAGATTTTTTGTAAAATTCCTACTGTAAATGTATCAAAATGTAATTTTTGATTAGTAATATGCATTGTTAAGAACTTAATTTGGACAACTTTAAAGGTGATTTTCTCAGGATTTAGAATTTTTTGCACCCTCGGATTCCAGATTTTCAAATAGATGTATCTCGGCCAAATATTGTCCTATCCTAACAATCCATACATCAATAGAAAGCTTATTATCTGAGCTTTCATATTATATATACATCTCAGTTTTGTAAAATTTAACCTTATGGCTGGTTTTGTGGTCCAGGGTCACATATCATTCAGACTGATTCACAAACGCAGAATGCACACAAACACAAGAGGCAGGATTGATCACATTAACCAATCACAGCCGATCATAACCAGTCATAGCCAATCATATCACGATAAAGGCATTGTCTCCCCTCAGGTGACTTTCCCCCATTCATTCTCAATTACCCCCCACCAAACTTACTGCACGCTTTAGGGGGTGTGTTAAAACTCAATGGGCTCAGGGGAGTCGAGAGAGAGACAGACTCATGCTATTACTTTACCTGCTGGTCTGGCTGTTGGACAATGTTTCTTTATACACTTTTCAATGTTATATTTTGTAATATTTGCATTGTTTTATTTTTGTAACACTTTTTTTTTAAGGAGACACTGCCTCCCTTGCCTCCTCGAATGGAAACATCCCTGAGATTTTAAAACAGGGTTTGTAACCAGTGACAAGAATCTGTATTCCACAATATTTGGAGTTTTTAAGGAAAGGAAAGGGGGTGAGTGAGGCCAAGTATGGTAACCCATACAAGGAATTTGTGCTCTGCATTTAACCCATCCAAGTGCACACACACAGTAGTGAGCACACACACACCGTGAACACACACCCGGAGCAGTGGGCAGCCATTGCTGCGGCGCCCGGGGAGCAGTTGGGGGATCGGTGCCTTGCTCAAGGGACTCACCTCAGTCGTGGTATTGAGGGTGGAGAGAGTGCTGTACATTCACTCCCCCCACCTACAATCCCTGCCGGACCTGAGACTCGAACCTGCAACCTTTGGGTTACAAGTCCGAATCTCTAACCATTAGGCCACGGCTGCCCAGTTTTCTGATGTTTTCTGAAATTTGAGGTGTATTTAATGTTAAGATGTAATGCACACAGTACTCACACTCTGTGTTTCTGAAATGTTGTCACAAGCATCATGATTGATGGCGGTGTGAATGAGAACTTAAGCGGAAAAGCAGATTTTCCGAGAATAACATCTTAAATTTCAGTCTGCTGCTTACCAAGAAGCTACTGAACTGTTTCAGAAGACTTGCAATAGGGGGAATCCCAGTGGGGAAAGATTTGAGGAGCATAATTAGTCGAAGACAAGGACTCCACTGTCCCGCAGGTGAAATCAAGCAAACTTTAGGCCAGATATTAGCCACCTTTGGACAAGTGTCGTTTCAGCACTCAGCACTGATCTGTAGTTTTAGGTTCCAGACGTCTAAGGAGGCTTTTTGTGTCAACACTTAGTGCGGTTGCCAATTACCACACTGTTGGTTAGCCTGATATATTCTTTGGTTTGCTGAATATTACCCACACAACCTCAGTACATCACTCAAAGCATTCTGAGACACATTTGAGCAGACTAATGGCCTGAAGTCTTATGTTCTTACAGGGCCGTTTGAAGCCTCTTACCGGGATTTTCCAAAGATATACTTCACATATGAAATACATTTTCCAAATGCGCTTGCGGCCAATTATCATAATGCAGGCAAGTGTAAGTGATATTAGTACAGTTTGCCTTGTAAATCCAGCTTTGTGTTACATTACACTTGCTATGCCCAGCTGGTTTAACTATAAACAAAGACAGAGTTATAGATGCCCTCAATACTGCACTGCTAAATCAGAAGTGATGGCTTTGTTTGCCTCAATTTGTCTGTTATGATTTGGGGAAAGCCCTAAGCAAGTCGAATGCATATATATCAGAGCTGACTTTGAGGCTCTTTCTTGTTTTAAAGCATAAACCTCACTTTTTTCATGCTTAATGTCAGTGAGCATATATTCTCTGAACAAAAGTCAGCAATGTCAATGTGTTCTTGGAATCTCGTAATGGGCTTTAGATTGCAGCGGAGATTTGATTGTATCTCCTTGATAAAGAGAGCGATGAATCTGGAATACAGACTGTGGAAAGTCATGATCAAAGCAATAGAAAGCAGTCATCCTCGCTGTTTTAAGACTGTGTCCTTTTCCTGATCTTTCCGTAGCGGTGAGTGACGATAGTTTGAAAGGAAGCAGACAGTCATAGATGTCATGACCCGTTATGGTTTCTGTTGCTGTAGTGCATTAAGTTCTGATGATTAAAAGAAAATTGGAAAATCCACGTCACCGTGAACCTCCCTGATGAAAAGGACAAAACGTGGGTGAATGCAACTGCCCTTTACAGCATGCTCACCAAATCATGGCCAAAATTGCCATTGGTGTGTCTTTAACTCTTTCGGTATTGAAAGGACGGTCTTGTATGACCAGCTTCGTTCTAACAAAACTAGTGAGCTCTTTTAAGATTGCATTTTGAACAACCTCATCTCATGACAAAAATGTACCTGTGGGAACTTTTTCACAAAATATGCGAAAAAGTACCGCCATGTACGTTTCGTAACATATTCGGTGTGAAATGTCCACTGAGTGGCGCTAAAAGAGTGTTTTTTTTTTCTTCTCCAGAAAAGATGAATATACATTTCACTAGTTCGCTTTTGCATATAATAAACAGCGTAAAAGTTAAGCGTGTTTGGCATGCTGTCCGGGAGAGGGCTCCGAGCTCGGTAGTCATTCCCGAGCCCGGGGCACTCCCCCTGCCCAGGGAGAGGGGTCCGAGCTCGGCCTTTGGCCCGAACCCAATAGCGCTCCCCCAAAGTGCAAAATAACTGCAGGACAGCAGCCAGGTGGCCCCCCAAAAAGCTTAACTTGAGCTGGAGGGATGCTGGACGATTAGCGGCGGGGAAGCGCGGGAGGAGCTGCTGCGGGCACTGCTAGGGAAGGAAAAGCAAAGAGAACCTTATGTGGGGTGGCATTTAGGGGGAATGAAGAATGGCGTTTTCTTGGGGGTGGGTACTGCTGTGGCGTAGGGGAAACATGCTAGGTGCTCTAGGATGTGTGGGCTTTGCTGCGCTAAAGGGGACTGAGCGGGGGCTGCCGCGTGAAAGGGGGAATAAGCGGGGCGCTCTAGACAGAGCGGGCATTGTTGCGGCATGGGGAAATAAGCAGGGCGTTCTAGTGTGAGCGGGCATTGCTGCGTGAAAGGGGGAATAAGTGGGGCGCTCTAGTCACAGCGGGCATTGCTGCGGCATGGGGAAATAAGCGGGGCGCTCTAGTCAGAGCGGGCATTGCTGCAGCGTGGGAAAGTAAGCAGGGGCTGCGGCGAGAGCGGGCATTGCAGTGCGTGCGGGCACTGCTGCGGCATGGGGGAATAAGCGGGGCGCTCTAGCAAGAGCGGGCATTGCTGCGGCATGGGGGAATAAGCGGGGCGCTCTAGCGAGAGCGGGCATTGTTGCGGCATGGGGAAATAAGCAGGGCGTTCTAGTGTGAGCGGGCATTGCTGCGTGAAAGGGGGAATAAGTGGGGCGCTCTAGTCACAGCGGGCATTGCTGCGGCATGGGGAAATAAGCGGGGCGCTCTAGTCAGAGCGGGCATTGCTGCAGCGTGGGAAAGTAAGCAGGGGCTGCGGCGAGAGCGGGCATTGCAGTGCGTGCGGGCACTGCTGCGGCATGGGGGAATAAGCGGGGCGCTCTAGCAAGAGCGGGTATTGCTGCGGCATGGGGGAATAAGCGGGGCGCTCTAGCGAGAGCGGGCAATGCAGCGGCGTGGGGAAACGAGCAGGGGCTGCGGTGAGAGCGGGCATTGCAGTGCGTAAAGGGAATGAGCGGGGCGTTCTAGAATGAGCAGGTGTTGCTGCGGCATGGGGGGAGCGAGCGGGGTGGCTTTAGCATGAGCGTGCGTTGCTGTTCTGTAAGGGGAATAAGCGGGGGCTTGAACAGGAGCCATGCGATGTAGAGCGTGACGGGAAAAGCGGGGCGAGCACTGCTGTGCGTAAGGGGGGCTCCAGCGGGGGCGTGCATTGCTGCGTGTATAGGGGATAAGCGTGGGCTTGAACAGGAGCCATGCGATGTTGAGCGTGACGGGAAAAGCGGGGCGAGCACTGCTGTGCGTAAGGGGGGCTCCAGCGGGGGCACGCATTGCTGCGTGTATAGGGGATAAGCGGGGGCTTGAACAGGAGCCATGCGATGTTGAGCGTGATGGGAAAAGCGGGGCGAGCACTGCTGTGCGTAAGGGGGGCTCCAGCGGGGGCGTGCATTACTGCTGCCTTTGATGAGAAGGGAGGTCTGGGAATTAGCTATATGAGGGGAAGGCGAGCCGTGAAACAGTTTATGAAAAAACTGAATACCGCTAAGGTATGCTTTGATGGAGCTAGCTTGGAGGTTTTTATGGGAATTGAGGTGGGAGATAAATGAGGTGACAGTGAGCAGGGAAAAATCGGGGAAAGGTAAGCTGTAGGCAGCGTGGAAAGTTTTAAAGCATTTCCACGCTGTAAGGTAGGATTGGAGAGTCCTGAGGGAGACTGCTTGGAGAATGGAGTCGATGGATGCTTCGAGAAGAGGCCTTAGGGGGAGGGTTATGGGAATATCAGTTCTGAATAAGGAGGGACTGGGGTTGGGAGCGGGTCCGCTTCTGGAGCCAGCGATCTGAATTTCTGAAAAACAAAACGAGAGAGAGTGTCAGCGATTTGGTTCTTTGACCCGGGGATGTGTTTTGCAGTTATGATAAATTGGTCACGAGCTGAAATCCAAATCAAACATCTGAGCAAAGGCATGAGTACGGGGGAGTGGGAACGGCCTTTGTTAATGCAGTGCATGGTAGCTGCGTTGTCGTATTGGACGACGATGCTGGTGGCGGACCATTCTTTGCCCCATAGGGAAGCTGCGGCCACTAATGGGTAAAGCTCAAATAGTGCTGAGGATGATAGCTGGAGGGGTAAATTTGCCGACTCTGGGGGCCAGGTAGAAGCGAACCAGCGGCCCCGGAGGAAACCTCCAAAGCCGACGGAGAGGGCGGCGTCGGTATATAATTCGATATCAATTGTGGAAGAAACCAAATTGCTGTAAAAGAACGATAGCTGTTCCACTGTTTAAGGAAGGAAATCCATAGCTGAGCTCCTTGCGGCAAGAATCAGTTATGGAAATGCGGTCCTCAAGGGCGTGGGCGGAGGAGGAGAGGGAGAGGAGATGGGAGATAAAGGGGCGGCCTTGTGGGATGATGCGCATCGCGGAATTTAGATGACCCAGAATGGATAGCAGCTCGTGTTTTGTACAGCTACAGTTTGTTAACAAAGTGGAAGCTACTAGAATTGTTCTGTCAATCTTTTCTTTGGGCAGGGAAGCCAGGAATTTTTGGGAATCTAAATTGATGCCCAAAAAATTCGATGGAAGTGCTAGAACCCTCGGTTTTGTCTTGGGCGAGGGGAAACCCGAGCTCTGAGAAAAGCTTTGGGATGTCAAGAGGTGTGCGGCTGGGACGGAATCTGGGGGTGAGATGATTAAGAAATCGTCTAAAAGATGAATCAGATAGGGTAAACTGTAATTGTTGGAGAGGATCCAGCAAATTGCCTCCGACGGCATGTCGAAGATTTTTTTTTGGATTGCTTTTGCAACCAAATGTGAGGCGGACGGCGAAATAGAATTCGTTTTTCCAGCAAATGCCAAATAAGTGCCAGAAATCTGGGTGGATGGGCATAACTTTGAAAGCAGAAGTAATATCGACTTTGGCCAACCAAGCGCCACGACCTGCTTTTTTAATCAAGGTAGTGGCTTGGTCGACGTTGTGATAGTGAAGAGAAAACTCTTCGAGTGGAATGAGGCTGTTAATGCTAGGGAATGGGGAATTATGCGGAGATAAAAGATCAATTATGAGGCGTTTTTTGCCTGAGAATTTTCTGGTGGCAACGCCGATGGGGCTGACTCGATAGATGCTAAAGGGAGGAACAGAAAAGGGGCCTATCATGAAATTTGAGTCTATTTCTTTTTAATTAGGCCGTCCACTATTTCGGGTTCGGTGAGCGGAGTGGAGATTTGGGCAGATGAGGTTTTGGGAGGGGAGGCTCAGGACGCCGGGGTGGAATCCATGTGTGAGACCTGCTAGTATCTGGGTCCTGATGGAGTTGGAAACTGGGGGAGGTTCCTGCGCTAAAGCGTTTGGCGGGGCTGGAAGGGGTGTGGCTGAGGCCAATGAGAAGGGAGGACGGGCCTGAGGAGGAGGGAAAGTGGCTACCGGGACCGGTAGTGGCGGTAAACCTGAGCTGCGGCCGTCTCCTGGGACGGAAAAGAAGGGAGAAAAGAGAGGGGGAATGGCGTGCGTCGGAGCCTGCGAGGGTAGAGGTATGCTCGCGCTGGGGACGGCTCCTGGGGCGGAGGAAACAGAAGGGAAGAGAGGGGGAATGGGGAGCGCCGTTGCTTGTGGCATGAGCGGGGGAATGCTCGTGCTATGAGCGGAAGGCGGTGCTGCGGGCCATGAGAAGGGGAGAGAAAGGAGGGGCAAGGGTTGCGGACGGGAATCGGCTGCTGGAGTGGGCGAGCTCGTGCTGCTGCGGCGGCTTGTGGAGGCGATGGCCGGCTCTCTGACAGCATGAGCAGCGAGCTCCCGCTTCGAGGATCGAGCGGGATGGGCGTGGCTGGAGACTGCGGTGTCCGGGGCGTGGCCCAAGCTCGGTGACGGCCTTCTGCTGCGTCCTGACGTGGAGTAGGGGGCTCTGCATAAGCGTAAGCTGGCGTCTCGGAGCAGTGTTGTTTTTTGACAACCATCTTAGATGTAGTCTTATGGACTAAAATGCTTGTTAGTTTTAGTCCAATTTTAGTCGACGAAAGCCAAAAAGGTTTTAGTCTAGTTTTAGTCTAAAAAGGGGAAAAAGTCTTTAAACAAATTAATAGGTAGGTCGGTAAGTATTTTGCTGTTGGGTAGTGTCACTTGTAAGTTCTGAAAATAGCAGATCTAGTTCAACAGAATGTGAGCTTCCGGATCGACTATTTTCACCAATAATTGCAATAAGGAATGTTTTAAAACATAAAAGACAAACAAGGATGGAATGCTAAAACGGCTTGCCATGCTAGTATGGCAAAGAGTATTTAATGCTAAAACGGCTTGCCATAGCGGCATCAAAACGTTTAAGGTTTTGATTGGCATGCACAATAAGCAGAAATGTCATGCATTTTAAACGTCTGACGGACCACCCGTCTCATCAACGAAAACTCACGCACGTCTCGTCATGTTTAGTCATCAACGAGCCATTTTTATCTCGTCATCGTCTCGTTATCGTCATGAAAAGTGGCGTCAACGAAATGATTTCGCCATCGTTGACTAAAACTAAAACAACACTGCTCGGAGTGCGAGCAGCAGCGGTGCGTGAGGGCCTGCGGCCCCGTGATGCAGCGGCGGGCTCGATTAGTGGATCCTGCGGAGCGCTGGTGGCCTGAGCGGCGACCTGGATGAAGGCCGGATGAGCTGCAGGTTTGTCTGTATCAGAGGAATAATCCTCGGAGGACGCGTGAATCTCGGACATGTTGCGGCGATTGGGAGTGCCAATGCTGGAATCAGAGATAGCTGAAGGTAGGACTGCTTGGTTATTTAAAGGGACTGTAGTAATGGGATAGGGAGAGTGATTGGATAGGGAGTGATTGCTGATGATGAATTGGCCGTGTTAATTATCTGCGCGAGCTCCTCCTGAAATTTGTTAATGAAACATCACATGGTATGTTTTATGTGACGTTGGTTTTGTATGCATCACCACAGTTCTTGAAACGTCCTTTAAGTGGTGCTATAACTCTAATGCTGTGACGTTTTAAAATAACGTACCATCTGCAATACACCTAAACCTACCCAATAATATACAGGATAGAACAATAGCGAATGTGACGTAAAAACACAATCGCAAGAATGCTGTTTTAGCTTGTTTTTCGACCTCTCAATCTTTTAGCTCTTCCATCGTGAGTAGGGTTGGGATTTGAGAACCAAATTTCCAATAAGACGCATGCATTCTTTCTGTGGCGATATGTGGCCCACGATAATGATAATATCACGATTCGCGATATCTACGATATTCAATATATTGGAAGAAATTTCATCAACGATATATCACGATATATGTGACTGAAAAAGAAAAAAATACCCATAATAAGGAAATCTTATGCATTTATTAATGCCAACATTTCCAACATTGTGCAAAGAAATATGCATTTGCATAATAACTCACTGCCTCCTGGTCTTAAATGTAAACACTGTACAGCTAGACAGATAAAAGTGCATGAACATTAAAAAACAAGGTAACATTTTACAATAAGGTTCTTTACTTAACATTAGTTTACCACATTAGTTAACATGAACTTATAATGAACTGCACTTATACAGCATTTATTCATCTTTGTTAATTTCAATATTTACTAATACATTATTAAAATCTTGTTAACTTTAGTTAATGCAATGTGAACTAACATGAACTAACAATGAACAACTGTATTTTCGTTAACTAACGTTAATGAACATTAGTAAATACAGTAACAAATGTATTGCTCATGGTTAGTTCATGTTAGTTAGTGCATTAACTAATGTTTAACGAATGAACTTTATTGTAAAATGTTACCAAAAACAACATGAACATTAACATGTGTAAACCATAATACTGAAAGGTCAGTAGTAAGTTACTTTAAAGTGCTTTATGTTAACCTGGACATGGGACACATCAAGGCATATTCTTCTTGAGGAACACTAACTGATCAGCATGCTCAACTAGCGGGTGGGTCTTTGATTTGTTTTTCGTTATTTTCCGCCATTCTTCTCGCTTCTCTTTTTTCTGCGCTTCTCTGTTGTTGTTAGTTAACTTGTGTTCTTCACTGGCCGCTGCTTCCGCCACTTTACTCTTATTTACTCCAACAGCGCCCCCCGCAAACAGAATGGTAGATATTGGGTAGTGACAGTGACACTGACAACGGGTAAATTAATCATTTTGTGTTGTAATAAAATATCGATATTGGCCGTTAGTGTATCGATTATTTATTGCGACAGAGAGCACAACAATATATTGCAATATCGATTTTTTTTCCCACCCCTAGAAATGAAAACTATTCAGTGTTTTAAACTTTTGATTTCAATTTCTGTACCTGACATGCGTTCAGTTTTATTTAATACTATTGCTAATTGATTTTTTTGTTCCTATTTTATTACTTGTCTTTAACGATTTATTGT
Organism: Garra rufa; assembly: GCF_049309525.1. NCBI lineage: Eukaryota > Metazoa > Chordata > Actinopteri > Cypriniformes > Cyprinidae > Garra > Garra rufa. Next base: position 11,484,778 of record NC_133366.1, read on the forward strand.
TTGAAATTTATATTAGTCTAGTTGTTTTTTTCTGTGGTATTTTTTGGTAAAACCATAGGCAAAAGACAGATTAAATATATTTGATATCTAAATGTTTGACTTTGTAATGGATTTTTTTTTTTTATCTTATTGGAATTGGAATTAGGAATCGATAAGCAGAATCAAAACTGGAATCAGAAATTCGAACGATACCCAACCCTAATCGGGAGTCATGTTTTTCACTGGATTTGTACCCAAGGATTCCACATTCTAAAGAGCACACTGAACCAACCAACATTTCGTTTTTTTTTTTTTTCATATTTGTCATCCTTTCCTATCAAAATGCTTGTTACGGATGCGAAAACGCAGAAAATAGATACTGATCTGGATTTTTTTATGACGGACGAAAGTTTAAGGCAGTGTGTAAGCTTGATTGACATAACCTGAGGTCGTATTTATTTTTTAATGTGCAAAAATAAGTGTACAATGGCCTTAAGTCCAATTTTGTGCCAGCTGAGCTACCCAGCAAGCTCGTTACCGGAAAAGCGAAACATATGGAGCTGTAATCATAACTGTGTACGAAAGCGATTACAAGTTCTTGCTGTTTTACCACCTCTAGTGTTCATTTCTGTTGGAAACTGCAGTGAAATGTACCTATTTTGTGCCTTGCGAAAAAAAAGTTGCCACAGGTACGTTTTCGTCATGAGATCGGGTAGATTTTAAAAGAATTTTGGTTTGGCTAAATTCCTGAGGAGAATACAATGCCATAATCCTCAATCCTTAAAAAAAAACACACACAACAAATGAGAGAAATGTTAAATAAATGTCAAAAAGCATTGTGAATAAGCGTCGAAGACTGACACAAAAGAGAATAAATTTTTGAATAAAGTCGTTAATTTTGTTTTCTTTTTGCACAAAATCTATTCTCATAGCTTTATAAAATTACAGTTAAAGCACTGATGTAACATGAACTATTTTACCGATGTCCTTACTACCTTTCTGGGCCTTGAACGTGTCAGTTGTGTTGCTGTCTAAGCAGGGTCCAAAAGCTCTCGGATTTCATTAAAAATACTTTGTGTTCTGAAGATGAACAAAGGTCTTACAGGTTTGGAAAACATGAGGGTGAGTAATTAATGACTGAATTTTTATTTTTGCGTGTACTATCCCTTGAAGAGTCGCTGCTTATTTCAGTTGCTTTGTTTTGTCGCTTTGTTTGATTTCAGTTTGGATGTTCCTTTGTAGGTAGTAGACATCACATACTTGTTTTAGGTTGTACAGTAACATTGTTTTGTCACAAACGTGTGGTAACTGATTTTAAAGTCTTCAATTATTGCTGTTAGTATGCTTCCTTTTTGATGGATTTGTACACTGAGTACTTTTCCAGCACTCATCCAACACTACAGCTATAATTATAATTACGCAATGTAAAAAAAAAAAAAAAATCAACCAAGAACAGATCTTCTGACACTGTCCAGAACCCGTTTCAGAATGTTTTTTAGCAGTTTATCTTCCTCAAACAGTACAGGCAAATGAAGACCACATGCTGATGGCAGATGTATTGGTAAATCATCTAAAAGAAGAGACCTACTGGTCTCACAGCTAAACACTATGCAAATCAACTACAGCTTGTGCATTTCAAGGTTCTTTGCTTTTTAACTCTCAAAATGTGACCTCAACCCAAACAGATCCTTTCTGGGAGCAACAGGAGCGAGGAGCTCTAATACCTGGAGAAACCCAACCGTTAGCATTACGGTTCATCTCAATGGCAGTAGCCTGGCGAAGGACATTATGTTCCATGTGACCATAATTCTTTCTTTAATTACTCACGCTTATACCGTTCCAAACTAGGGCTGCACGATACATCGTTTCAGCATCGTCGTCGCGATGTACGCATGCGCGATAGTCACATCGCGGCAGTCACGATGCTGGGCAAAATAAAAATAAAATTATGTGTGTCTGATTTAAAAATTTACTTTCTATATTTCTAAACTTTCTATTCACGGATCTATATTTGTCTAATATAAAGTAATTAACTCATATTTAAGGGTTCTTTAAAAACTACAAAGCACATATTGCTTCACCTACTTCTTGCATGCAGTCTCTGCGTGCGCACATACTCTTTGGTGCGCATTACGAAATGAGCGTGGGACGGGAGAAAAGCGCCAAAATGGAAGATTTGGTCGCAAAAAGAAACACAACGTCGGTCATATGGAAGTATTCTGGATACAAAAACGATGATGCTGACCAAAAACAGGTGCTTAGTCAGGAGTCCCTGGCAGTTGTTGCCACATCTCGCGGAAACACTACGAATTTGTTTGACCATTTAAGTCGGCACCACAAAGCACTGTATATGACGAATGCAAAACCAGATCAGATTGCCGTCCAAAGCAAAAAACTATTTCGGATGCGTTTGCAAGTGTGACGCCTTACGAGAAGGGCTCTAAGCGATAGAAAGATGTCACTGATGCTATTACATGTCACCTTGCGAAAGACATGGTACCAATAAACACGGTCACCAAGCAGGGTTTTACAAACATGATCCGCTCGCTTGACAAGCCTTATGTTATGCCGTCACGCACTTATTTTTCTCAAATTTCCATCCCAGAGCTGTACAACAAATGCAAGGCACAAGTGGAATATTATGCAGCAACAACTGCTTCAATGAGTAAATTAATGCATACAGAAGCAACAAATTTGTGTACTTGAATATTTATATTTACTTTATGCAACAGTTCTGAGAAAGAAGCCAATTTTTTATAGAGTTGTTGAAAAGTTTAATCTTTTTTGTTAGCTGATGAGCAACACTTGTTTTACTTCGGCTAAACAAAGTATGCAAAACTAAAAAAAAAAGAATCTTCTGACATTTTTTTCTAATGATTTACTAATCTGTTTTCAAAAAAGTTGTTGTTGAATAAAATGTTAAATTACGTATTTTGTCACTCATGTTAATTCCTTAATGTGATAATGAAGTGTCCTCTTTTCTTTCTCAAAATGAGTTCCCTTTCATCAGGGTAAAAGCAACATTCATTATTAATTTCATAACATATTAGAGCCTTGATTTGCCTGAATTGACAGTGAATAAGGTGAGTGAAACTGTTTATGAAACAACCCAAAATAAGCTTTAAAAAGTATTTTATTTCAGGGTTTTGATTATACTTTTACATTTTTTTATTCTTTGAAAATGCTTACAAAATTATCCCAATTATTTTTGAATTACTATTTGATTTTTAAGCAGTTCAAAACACCTGATGAACATAAATGAATTTGTACACATCGCAATATATATCGCAGGAAAAAAATATATCGCAATGTAATTTTTTCCCAATATTGTGCAGCCCTATTCCAAACCCATAAAAACCTTCATTCATCAACACAAATTAAGATATTTTTGATGAAATCCGAGAGCTTTCTGACCCTCCATAGACAGCAAAGCAACCATGTTCAAGGCTCAGAAAAGTAGTAAGAACATTGTTAAAATAGTCCATGTGACATTAGTGGTTCAACCATAACATTACAAAGCTACGAGAATACTTTTTGTGTTCAAAGAAAACAAAAATAACAACTATTCAACAATTTCTTCTCTTCCGTGTTAGTCTTTGATGCACGCTGCTGATACAGGACTATTCTATCGGTGTCCTTACTACCTTACTACAGTTGCGTTGCTGTCTATGCAGGGTCAGAAAGCTCTCTGATTTCATCAAAAATATCTTAATTTGTGTTTCGAAGATGAACGAAGGTCGGGTTTGGAATGACATGAGGGTGAGCTTTCAATTTTAATTTTTGGGTGAACTAACACTTTAAAGGTCCCATATTGTCAAAATCGAAATTTCCTGGCTTTTTTCATGATAACTGAGGTCTAGGGGCTATGTAACTACCATATGAGTTTCAAAACAGTCAGTCCACAGCAAACTGCACACAGCCTGCTTAAAGTAGCTGTTCATTTTCACGAGCCACTGTGACTTCCGTAACGATGTGACGTCCGATCTACTCAGTCACCGCCTTCAGTCACCACCCCAAACACCAACCACGTCCCACCCTCCTTTTGTCAAACCGTGTCCATAACATTGCTAAGCAAAAAAAACACGAAAACAAGTCGAGAAAACCCTGTTCAGTCGATAGATGTCGAAACTACATCATTGCACAGGCTTCAGAACAACGTGAATATAAGAGACCAGAGGCACGTCAACTTCAGCCTCTTTCACACAGCGATTCCGGTAAATACACGCATAATGTTTCCCATGATTTGTTCCGGAGTTGTTTGATTTGGTTCATTCACAGTTGTTTTCCGGAATCTGTGCGTGCTTTACACACAACCCATAAAGACATGTGACGTTTGGATGTGAGATGTAATGCGACGCGTACGTTTCACTAAACTGAAACTAACCTGAACAAACTGTGCTTCAGCGCTGATAGTGAGGAGCTGGCTCTGCCCGATTGCCGCTTCATTCCACTTTGCACGTATTTTTTTGTCGTGAAGAGTCGCAGGGTAACGTGCATCATCACTACAACACTGTAGGGCTGCACGATTAATCGTTTTTAAACCGAAATCGCGATTTGAAAGGGTGCGATTTTCAAATCGCAAGAGCTGCGATTATTTCGATTTATTATCAAATGTGGTAACAAGCATTTAAGTCGTTTCTGACAGGTCGCTTCATGTGCACATTACGTCTTCATGCTTATATGTTTGATGCAGAGTTTAACCAATAGGGGGCATTTTAACACTGCATGTAGAGACATGCACAGGACGTATTTTTCAGTCCCGCGTCCGCAGAAATATGTTTATCTCGTTCAGTTCCCGCCTCGACATTCATGTTTTGTCCCGCTCCTGCCCACATAAAAGTAACCTATATAGTTTTTCTCAGTACATCAATTGAATTTACATGAAACAGTTTTATAACATCTCGTAATTTCACAAAATCCCAGCATAAACGCTCCTGATAAAATATTTGTTATAGAGGCTAAGCATCAACATTCACAAACCACTGTTATTCTTAACAGAAGAGCAAGCATGAGCTACTGTGTGTATCCATAGCAGAATGCAAGTAGACAAAGCTAAAGTTGACATCTCAGTTCAAATGCGATCTCATAAAGCTCTAACACAATGAATATTATGCACAATGAATCTTTCACAATGTCTACACTTCGTGTGTTTTAATTCGCGAGCACGCAATATTCAGCACTGTGCAAGAATGTTTGAGCAGTGAGTGGATTCTAACCTCAGATGACTGCCTATCCTTGTGCTTACTAATCATAGCTGTAAGTTATATACTAGTTGTTCTTGCTGCTTTTGTGCAATAGATTAATAACAATATTTGCTTTTAAGATAGCCTATATCTATTTTGCGGGGGTCCCGCGAATCATTTTATTTTCCCGCGTCCCGAACAGCCGCACTCGCCCATCAAGTTTTGTCCCGCGCCGCAGTCGGTTGCCTCGGGTCCCGCTATACTCCCGTAGGAGTGCAGGTCTCAACTGCATTTACTGAGCAAATAACGTTAACGTCATTTGGAAAAGATGAGCGGGAGCAGCGGCTCAACTTCCCAACAAAGTGTCTCTTAATGTAGGTTATCTTCAGTGTTTTACTGATGTAAAATTGTTCACAGTGTGTTTGGATTCCTAAAAGTTTAAGATTTTAATAATATTTTATTATAAAATTATATATATATATATATATATATATATATATATATATATATATATATTATAAAAGATTTTAATAATATTTTATTATAGCATTTTAATTGTTAATTTTATTTAAGATACTGTAGTTATTTTCTTAATATGTCATGATAACTGACAACTTTATTTTAAAAAAGGCAACAATGTTTAAGAGGTTTTAAATAAACAGTAGAACAGTGTAGCATACTTTGTGATTATGCTTGGTCTTTCTTTGGTGCTGTTAAAACCACCATATCAAACCTGTAGCTCTTTTATGAAATAGTAGTAAATCGCATTTTAAATCGCAAATCGCAATTTTGATCAGAAAAATCGCAATTAGATTTTTTCTCCAAATCGTGCAGCCCTACAACACTGCCTTTATGGTTCTGGCTTTTGTTCAGACAGTGCTCGTTCCCGTAATTTTCCAGAATCAGCGCGCATTGTGAAAGGGGCTTTACTAAAGCAACAGTTATGTAGCTTACTGCATTCGGTGTTTGAAAAAGAAAAAAACATTAATGATCATTCTGAAATATCCTGTTGAGTATCAGCAAGCTAGGCTCTCTCTATGGCTCTGGGCTCGGCTAAAGCATACATGACCGTAGTTACCTGTGGTTGGCCTGGCTGTGCGTCACTCAGAAAACAACAGGCCAATCAGAAGAGAGGCCAAAATCGACCTGTTTTTGACAGAGCTCCTAAAAAAGGAACTATAAAAATATATTGAGATGGACTTTGGCACTTATACCGCAAATATATATTCTTAAGGACATCAACAACTAAAATAAACCTCCAGAAATGTGTACAATATGGGACCTTTAATAAGTATGTAACATAATTAACGTCATTGCTTATTATTATTATTGTTAAGAGTAATGCGATAATATAGCAATACTTGTATTAGTCTAGATCACTCATGGCAGTCCTTTTCCATAATCTTCCTCCCAATTTGAAATTAATTTGTCTAGTTCATCTACTCCTGATGTGTAGTGGTTATATATATATATATATATATATATATATATATATTTTTTTTTTTTATCAAAGACTGTGATGACAGACATGACCACATGATGGAGTTTAGGTTTACCAACAGCAGTCTCAAGGGGCTGCCAATGCTGCCACAATAGTTTCCAATGCTTAAAATTGTTGAAATCTAAAGAATGATCTATTCCACAAGACCAATGCAAGAGCAATGCTCTAAAGACTACAGACAATTTGTCATAATAAAGCTTTTGGAACCAGCAGAAAACATCTGTGGAGATCTGTAGCCATGTCACGCACAACTTCATACTACGGCATTGCTGCATCCTTCTAACACATTTAAAGTGTTAGTGATTCTCTAAAATGTGCTGTCATGACCAAAACATGGAATGTTTTGTCAAAAATAAAGTATACTGAATTATCAACTGTAAGATGTTATGATAGTGTTTAGTTTAATGTATGTTCAAACTAATGAGTCTATAAGTTTGAAATCAGTATTATCAACTTTTTGCGTTTTACAAAGAAAAATTGGATTCAAAATACAACAAATCTCATAAAATCACACTTGAAATATTGTTCAAATTGTAATTGTTGATTTACCTCTGAAACCTTTTTAATAAAATAAAAAAAATATAATAGGCATATATATTTACAATGAAGATGTAAGCTAAATCTTATAATGGGTCAAGATAACCCTTCTTATTAAATGATATATTACTGTGTTTACTTTCTGAAAACACAATACAAGAATTTACAGCACAATTACTAGAAATGTGTTCCTAGGATATTATACAATTTGAATACATACAAAATTTGTGGGCAAAAAGACATTTCCAGCTCTGACTTTGAACCAATTCTGTAGAATGGTCTGTGTATATTATATAAATGTAACCAACCATACTGACATTTGAGAAGTCAGGATTTTGATTGCAGTTTGCTTGTCTTCTTCTCGAAATTTGTCACACGATACGCCACAACACAATAGCCAGCTTAGCTCATCAGAACAGAAATTAAGCTTCTTTGGATTTGGGTGTCAATGCTCTGCATTCATACTGACAGTGGAAGAGAGATGGGAAATAACCTTTGACCCTTGCATTACATCTGGCCCCCATTAGCCCTCCATGAACCTCAGCTGCCATTTAGTGACCTTCTATTTCAAGCACGTCCATCACTCCTCAAACCGTCATCATGGCACACGGACACTTGGCCAAATGTAAGAACCAACTATAGGAGAAATGCTATCTGCTATCTGCCTGAAGCCACAGATCAGGTTACAGCATTAAACATCTAGTCTGATAAAGGACATACAGCCTGATAAGGAACTAACCTATGCACTTCTAAGTGTGCAGTTTTATAGCAAATCGTAGGAGGATTGCATGAGCTCTGCATAAGTTTTAAAGTAAAAGTATTTTTTTTATATTTTATAAAGAAAGAAAGATTTTTTTAAAAGAGAAGTTCACTTTCAGAACAAAAATTAACAGATAATTTACTCACCCCCTTGTCATCCAAGATGTTCATGTCTTTTTTTTTCAGTTGTAAAATTATGTTTTTTGAGGAAAACATTTCAGGATTTCTCTCAACTTCCAAAATGCAGTTTTAATGCAGCCTCAAAGGGCTCCAAACCAGTGTTAATTTTGACAGAATTTTTTTATTTAGTTTTAGTCAGAGTCTTTCGACTAAAATGCAATTTAGTTTTAGTCATATTTTAGTCATCTGAATTGTTTTTAGTTTTAGTCTAGTTTTAGTTGACTAAATATCATAAGATTTTAGTCAACTAAATCTACAGTAAATTTAGTTTGCTAAAATCTAATGGGTTTACTAACAGTGTAACGCATTTATTAAGCATTTCTCTAAAATTTCCAAACTCATTATATAGGTTTGATATTAAGTTTTTATCATGATAAACACCGATTTAATTGCAGTGACACACAACATGCCTTTATATTAAAATTAAATGAAACCACTTCTCATAAAGAAACAAGAACATGGTCTTCATTTCAATGAAATACTAATGGTTATATAGGCTTATTATGCATTCTTTATAGTAACTTGTTACCGTATTCTTCATTCTTTCAAGCAGACATATTTATTTCTATAAATAAATTTAGATTAATCTTTACGCAAGTGATTCAGTCAAGAGCAGTGAGTGATTTTCTGTCTTAATTTTGTTTGATTAACATCAATGACTCGGAAAATAGCAACTAAATTAGGCTGCTGTCCCTTTAAAAACTGAATGCAGATGCAATGGATGCAATGTACCGATACACGTTCTTCCTACTGTTTACGTTCAATTAAGACATAATCGACTGTGTTGACTCATCAAAACGGACAATTCAACATCATTTTATGTGTATTTCTCAGTTCATGCGACGTAAAAGAGTAGGTGCTATGTGAGACACGCCTTCTGTGTGTGTATGCTTCAGTTTACACACTTCAGACCGAATTAAGTTCTCTCTTGCATCGTCAAATTTATCCATATGTCTGCACTTCTCGTACTCCCACACATTGACATTTTTTTACGTTTCATGAGACGTGCAGAAAGTGTATTTTAGCTTGTGTCCTGCCGGTTCATTTGTACGCATCTAACCTCCTAACTACGCAGCAGATTTGTTCTGAATGAATCTCTTCCCAAATTGTTCCTCCCTAACATTTTCGTCTCGTTTTTATTCGTTGACAAAAATGCCAATAGATTTTTGTCATAGTCTTTGTCATTCAAAAAGTGTTTTAGTTCGTTTGTTCGTATTTTCGTCTGTGAAAAAAATTTGTTTCGAAGATAATCGAAAATTATTCATCAACGAACAATCCCAGCTGAGAAAGAAGGGTCTTACCTAGCGGAAAAGCGGTTATTAAAAAAAATACAATTTATATACTTTTTAACCTCAAACGCTCGCCTTGTCTAGCTCTGCGTGAACTCTGTGTATTCCAGTTGAAGACAGTTAGGGTATGTAAAAAAACTCAAATCTCATTTTCTTCTCCAACTTAAAAATCGTCCTACATCGCTGCAGAAGTACCGACCCAGTGTTTACAAAGTAAATGTGCAAAGAAGATAAAACGCCCTTTACAAAAAAAGAAAAAACAGCGATGTAGAGTGATTTTGAAGTTGGAGAAGAAAACGAGATGGGAGTTTTTCAACATACCCTAACTGTCTTGAACCGAAATACACAGAGTTTACGCAGAACTAGACAAGACGAGCATTTGAAGTTAAAAAGTATATAAATTGTCAATTTTTTTTTTTTTAGAAAATAACTGATCGTTTTGCTAGATAAGACTCTTCTTCCTGGGCTGGGATTGTTTATAGCCCTTTGAAGCTGCATTTAAATTGCATTTTGGAAGTTCAAACTCCATAAAAGTTTACTATATGGACAGAAATCCTGAAATGTTTTCCTCAAAAAACATAATTTCTTTACGACTGAAGAAAGAAAGACATAAACATCTTGGATGACAAGAGGGTGAGTACATTATCTGTACATTTTTGTTCTGGAAGTGAACTTCTCCTTTAAGAATGATGGTGTCAGTAAGGGTGGGAATACAGTCTAACATGCTGTGGCTGTACATTTCAGCTCTGTATGTCAGGACGGAGAATGGATCACATGGGAGAGGTGCACTTTTTCTGTGACCAGTGAAAAGAGTCCCATTAAGGAACCACACTTAACTGTCCCTTAGAGACATTTAGGTAAACACAGCACACCGATGGTCCAGGTGTCCTGTTACCACAAGGGACAGTGGCAAAGAAAAGACATGAGAGCACTGGGAATAGCATTGTAGTTTCTATTTTTTGTTCTTTTTCTCTGCCTGCCTTTTTTTATTTTGTTCCGGGCGATTTTTATAGATCGGACGCCACGTCCTTTCTCATGATGCTGTAAGGATCAAAACAAAAGTCTGTGGGTCTCATTTAACAATGACCCACACAGAGAGGAGTTTTTATCCCAGGGTCCAATAGTAGCCTGGGGACGTGTTAAGGAAAAGCAGACGGAAGTGTAGCGCCTGCTCGCTGTCTGCATTAACAGATAGGGCAAGATTCCTGGACATGAAAGAGGAGGATGAATTGGCATGAAAGTAAAGGTGAAAGGTCAGTTACGAGCACTGTCATCACCAAAACCCTCAAGAGGAATGGCAAGAACCCTGAGAGATGAGCAGACTTCAGCTTCTTCCACTAGTAGTTTGAAATCCGAACAGTGTGTGGCCTGGATGAGCCACAGCCGTGGCATTAGACAAGCTATTTGATGTTACGTTCATGACATGTATTCTTGACTTTTTTTCAGAGCAGATGAAGACAATTGGCTTTGAAAGCATCTTTCTCAGCGACCTTGAGTATATTAGTGAAGATGAAACATTAAAACGCCAGAGATTTCAAGTGCGCTGCTTTCAGAGCCACCCACCGAGTTCTGGAAAGCATATTAAAAGTGCCAGTCAATGTGCTGCACTGCTGAACAGGATGGAAATGTACACGAAGCCTTCGCAAGTGCCATTCGGGGATGTTTTGTTCATTAAATGTGTGACTTCTTAACCATTTTCATGCACAGTGTCAAAGACATAGAAAATGAGATGATTTTTGCTTGGTTTTATTTTTTATTGTTGAACTTATTTTTATTTTATTCTTTCATTTAACCTCAATAAAACGATGCTTTGTTATGATTAAAAGCCCCACATGTTCTATAAGAAAAGAAGTTCTCAGGCTTGGCCACAAAAAAGGCAGTAAATACATGTTGGTGCTATTTTGTTACAGTAACAGACTCTGGCTTTCATTTTTCTGTCTGTTTTAATGAGTTTCTGAGGAGCATGTGTGAAAAATGTTTTGCATGTGCTTTTCATCAAGCACAATAGATACATCTATTTTTCAGAACAAATATTTATTTATTATTATTTTTGTGTATTATTTACTACTTTATTTACTTGTTTTAATTTTGAATATATTTAGAATTGTGTTAAATGTTAATATTTATTTGTATTCAAAGTTTTAATTTTAATGTTTTATTTTGTTTGTTTATATATTATAATATTTTGTTATTTTATAATTATAATTTCAATTTGCGTTAAACAATACAGTTGAGGTCAAAAGTTTACATGCACCTTGAAGAATCTGCAAAATGTTAATTATTTGACCAAAATAAGAGGGATCATGTAAAATGCATGTTATTTTTTTATACTGACCTGAATAAGATATTTCACATAAAAGACGTTTACATATAGTCCACAAGAGAAAATAATAAATTTATAAAAATAACTTGTTCAAAGGTTTACATACACTTCATTCTTAATACTGTTTTAGCTGAATGATCCACAGCTGTTTTTTATTTCGTTTTTTTTTTTTTTTTTTTTGTTTAGTGATAGTTGTTCATGAGTCTCTTGTTTGTCCTGAGCAGTTAAACTGCCTGCTGCTCTTCAGAAAAGTCACTCAGGTCCCATAGATTCTTTGGTTTTTCAGCATTTTTGTGTATTTGAACCCTATCCAACAATGACTGTATGATTTTGAAATCCATCTTTTCACACTGAGGACAACTGAGGGACCCCCTCCTTCAGAAGGAAACATGATGCATTAAACTTTTTTAATTTGAAGATCAAGGTAAGTTTCACTTATTTTGTCTTCTGGGAAACATATAAGTATCTTCTGTAGCTTCTAAAGGGCAGCACTAAATGACAAATGTTGATATTTAGGAAAAATAAGAAAAATGTACATATCTTCATTCTGTTCAAAAGTTTTCACCCCCAGCTCTTAATGCATCGTTTTCCTTCTGGAGCATCAGTGAGCATTTGAAACTTCTGTAAAAATTGCATACGAGTCCCTCAGTTGTCCTCAGTGTGAAAAGATAGATCTCAAAATCATACAGTCCTTGTGGGAAAGGGTTCAAATACACAAAATCGCAGAAAAACCAAAGAATCTGTGGGACCTAAGGGACTTTTCTGAAGAACAGCAGGCAGTTTAACTGCTCAGGACAAACCAGGGATTCATAAACAACTAACACTAAACAAAAAAAACAAAACAAAAAGAAAACAGCTGTGGATCATTCAGGTAACAACAAAGTATTAAGAATCAAGTGTATGCAAACTTTTGAACAGGTCTTTTATGTGAAATATCTTATTCAGGTCAGTACTAAATAAAAAACAACATGCATTTTGTATGATCCCTCATATTTTAGTAAAATAATTAACATTTAGCAGATTCTGCAAGGTGTATGTAATCTTTTGACTTCAACTGTATACATTTTGACTAATATAAACTACTTAGTCCCCAGAAGTGCTTATGGTATTTTCTTAGCACTCATTTTAAGTTAACCCTCCCTTACATAAGCACACACACACACACACACACACACACACACACACACACACACACACACACTCACAGACTGCCACCTCTTCTCCAGACACTGCCCATGAAATGTCCTTAGTGTGCAGTTTATTTTTAAAGCTGTTGTTCCAATTTCCATGGATACTTAGCATAGTGAGGCACCATTAGTTATATAGAAGCAAGTGTTTTGCCATATCCCCACAGAAAACGTCTCTCAGGGGATCTCTACTGTTAATTTCTCATGACAGTGCAGAGTTTGGTTTTTTGATAGAAAGGTATCGATTTACTTGCCAAAGAATACATCATTCCTCCCACGGTGGGACCCAACTCTACGTCTTGGCTGATGGCAATAAACAGCATTATATTTCCAGAGCTGCTGTAGTGCTAAGAAGGTGACAACGCATTGGAGACTCTGGTCTCCTGCAGACGGAGGTGGTTGGACTTGTAACATCAGTCTCCGGAGGGGTGGAGTAGACAATTAGACAGGTTAAAGGGCAGACAGAAAGACATTTTTTTTCAACACCAGGAGTCAGAGCAGTTTAGAGAACAAAACCAGTCGCACGGGTAATGAACTGTGAAAATGTGGAGAAAAGGTATAGCTCTGCAGCCGTAATTGCATACTTCTGTTCTATAAAACAGTATGTGAGGACATTAGTATATCCAAATTCACAGACTCACAAAGAGTATAAAAGTACCCGGATGACCTCTTCCGGCGAGATTATGAAGTGTACATGTCCCATGAGGCCACGGGAGAGGATTTGTGAATGGCAGTGAAGCGACATAACTGACTCTGGAAGGTCACATGATAATGACAACATGGTAAAAGTAATACGTCCAAATTACATTTATACTACATAGTTTCATACTAAATAAAACATACTTTTTTAGCTGTTGCAAAGTAAGTACTTACTCAAGAGAGTACGCAATGTTGGATGTGCATTGAAGTATGTTAAGCAGCTCATTTTTCCAGGTCATTGTTTGTCTAGTTAAGCTCATAGTTCGTGTTGATGTTTTGTTTTACATCTAGGATTAAGCTCGAGTTTACGTTTGTGTTTTTGGGTCATTACCATTGTAAACAAAACTGCACTTTGGTTGGCTACGGCATCGCCCTTTTCTGCTTTATGTCTCCAGCATTACAGAATACATGACCTATTATGAACCTGCGTCTATGCCAGGGGAATCGTATATTGAGAATTATGTGCAAGTGTTTTTTGAACTGTGCTATCCGGTGGGATGGTTTAAAGTGACAGTTCAACCAAAAATGGAAATTACCCAATGATTTACTTAGACTCAAGCCATCAGGTGTATGGCTTTCTTCTTTCAGATGAATACAATTAGAGTTATATTAAAAAAATGTCCTGGCTCAAGCTTTATAATGACAGTGAATGGGTGTTGAGATTTGAAGTCCAATAAAGTGCATCCATCCATCATAAAAAGTGTTCCACATGGCGTTTAATAAAGGCCTTCTGAAAAGAATCGATGCATTTATATAAGAAAAATATCAATATTTAAAGGGGTCATGACATGAGAAATCAAATTTGCGATTAACTTTTGGCATATAAGAGGTTGTTGCACTTGGTGCAAATAGCCACTGCCAGATACAGTTGAGTTCAAAAGTTTACATACACTTTGCAGAATCTGCAAAATGTTCATTATTTTTACCACTAAGATGGATCATACAAAATGCATGTTGTATTTTATTTAGTACTGACCTGAATAAGATATTTCACATAAAAGACGTTATACAGTCCACAGGAGAAAATAATAGCTGAATTTATAAAAATTATCCTGTTCAAAAGTTCAAATACACTTGATTCTTAATACTGTGTTTTACTCGAATGATCCACAGCTGTGTTTTTTTGTTTAGTTTTTGTTTAGTGTATGTAAACTTTTAAACAGGGTCATTTTTTATAAATTTATCTATTATTTTCTCGTGTAAGCTATATGTAAACATCTTTTAAGTGAAATATCTTATTCAGGTCAGTACTAAATATAAAATAACATGCATTTTGTATGATTCCTCTTATTTTAGTCAAATAGTTAACATTTTGTACATTCTGCAAAGTGTATGTAAACTTTTGACTTCAAATGAACATTTAAAAATCTACTGGCTCTTTCAACCTTTATAATGGCAGTGAATGGCTGTTGAGATTTTGAAGTTCAATAAAGTGCATCCATCCATCATAAAAACTGCTCCACATGGATCGGAATCGCGTCAGAAAGAGCAAAACAAAACACCGGTCAAGAATTAGAAGTACAAAACGAAGATTTGTAAAGTAAATGTCAGAGGATTTGGATATAAGCCAAGGGGAGACAAAAACAACAAAACTTGGTTCTCAAGAGACTACGTCTACTTGCTGTGTCACATGCAAAGAAGGTCATCTAGGAGCTTCCTGTGCTTCATATCACAGCCATGGAGGTCACCCATGCCTGTTCTGTCACGGCCATATAGGTAGGGGTGGGCGATATGGTAAAAATATCATATCACGATTTTTTCAAGAAATATCACGATTCACGATTTTATCACGATTCTTTGTCATGTTGGTTTTACTTTTTTACAAGTTGTAGTAGTACAGCCAAATTAATTTTTCTATTTTAAAACCAAAACCTTACAAGGTAACAAAATATAAAATAAAAAGAATGGCAGATATTTAAGCCAAAGTGGGCGAAGACAAAAAATCTTTGTCATTATTTTCTTTGTTTTTAAAAAATAAGAACAAAGATAAGCTACATGTTACAAATACACATACTATACAAATAAAACAAACAGTGCTTTAATTTTCAGGTACAGTCCATGTATTTATCAGTAGCATTCAAGAAATTTAATTAACAAATATAAAAATAAAACACTATATACATTATATACATAAATTATACATAGAAGCAACATTTAAAGCAACTGTATTGAAGTTCTTCAGTCAAGAGCAGTGAGTGATTTTCCTTTGTGTTTTGTTTTATTAGTGTATCATCACCCAAAAATGACAATTCTGTCATCATTTACTCACTCTCGCATTTTTTTAAGCATAAAACATGCTGAACATAAAACTTATTTTGAATAATGTGGGTAACCAAACAGTTGCTGGGTCCCCAGTTACTTCCATATATTTTATTTATTTATTTTAAGTCAGTAGGGACCAGCTACTGTTACCCACATTCTTCAAAATATCTTCTTTTGTGTTAAGCACAAGAAAAAAAAATTAATAGAGATTTAGGACATGTGAGTGACAACATTTTTGGGTGTACTGTCCCTTTAATGACAATCGACAGCATGTTTAGCTCTGTCGCAGAGCTGCACGCATCTATACAGACGCGCATCCGTTTTTCTCTTAACTGTTTACTTTCACTTTAGACAACCGACTGTGTTTACAGGCCCGTAGCCAGCCTACCAGAAGGGGGGGTTATTTTTTTCAAAAAGTGGACCTTTTTTAGTTCCCACCCATTTTGTATTTAATTATGAGGTTCAAATCGCCTACTTCATTTTGGTGACTTCTCATGCACCAGTTTGTGCTGGATTAGCATGTCTGTTGGTATCTTAATAAGCATTATTTTTGATGCACCAAACATATTTACTACAATGTGGTCAAACTGCTTACCAAGATCATGTATCACCTTCTTCAGTAAATATACACAAAAACCTAAAGCAATTAATTAAAAGCCACGAGTGACAATGTTAAAGCAATAAATGCACAGATCCTTTATACTGACACACTTCCAATTGAGTTTATGTTTGTAGGATTTAAATAAAAAACTTGGCGTGAGCCAAAACATGAGGGGGTAATGGTGTTGGGTGAGGGCTCACATCATGGTCATGTAAGATTTAGTGAGACAGTGATGGGTGAATGTCTATCTCTTTAGGGGGGTCCAGGGGCATGCCCCCCTGGAGAAAATTTTATACATTTTAAAGTTAAATTCATTAATTTGGTGCACTTTGAGACTTCAAAAATAAGAGCTACAACTATGTTCAGTGTGCAAATTGAACAACAAATATAAAAAAAGTTGATGACAATCTAAAAAGGGTCCAGAACCATCTCTAGTCAGAAAGTACTGTGTTCTTCCTTGACCCATGCTACACCCCTCCACTGAGTTTTCTGGGCTCCTTTCAACCTCGGGGCCCTATGCAGTGTCCTCCTTTTCAAAATACAAATAACAAGAAAAGAATTTTATTTAACTATTTAGGCCCACATTGTATCTGCAGGATTTTTAAAATCAAAATTAAGGCTTTTTGTTACCTTTTTTTAAGACCTGCAGAAATACAATTAATATTGAATGAGTGGGATAAAGCAATGTCTAGTAACATATTAAACCTCTATCATGATTTACAGCTCAGATAATGTTCATCAAAAACAATAACATCTATAAAAATTGTAACAAGCTCATTTTTGTATGGTGAAATTTACTACATAATTTCTATGTAGTATTTGTATAAAGAACAGTGGTCTAAATACATTTAGTATAAATGCACAAACGCTATAGATTAATCACAAAAATACTATAATTATATTACATTACTTCTTTACAGTTAATACATGTCTACATTAATATTATATAATATTCCACATTTCTGCCACAATATCATGGTGCAGTTAGTGTAAAATAAATCCATGGAAAATGATTCTGACTGTATCGTCACGCACAGTGTTTCTCCTGTTTGTCAGCGCTGTTTCGCCTGTTTAAGTCGCAAAGTCATTTGTGTTCTTCACTGTGGATCTTGCAGCGCTGTTCAGAGCTCGCTAGTAAACGCGTCTGCTCTTGTGAATTTGCGCTCCGCTGCTGTTTGAACTGTGATCCGAGCGGATCAACGGTCCGTGTGGCACGCTTTAAATGACTAGCACATTTAATCCATAATGCGATTCTTGTCTGTCCTTGCCCAAATTTATGACATCTTTAATAATTAAGGCTTTTATACTAATTAAGGTATTTAATACTTTTTATGAATTTAAATGTCGTTGTTATTTAAAAGAACACTTGTTTATAAAAAAAAAAAACGTATTTAAATTATGGACCTTTGGCAGTATGGGGTGGTTCGTTCGAACGCGCATGCCAGAACAGCGCGCGGACCAAATGGCGTTATTATACCGGCAAGACTTTGAAGCACATTCAAATAATGTACTTTTGTGATCGCGAATATGAATAAGTGCAGTGTCCCGTGAGTGAATGTACAGTATATTAAGACGGAGGCACACTGTAGCACGATACTACGATATTTATTCAAAAGCAGATCATGGAGACATTTTAATCGTCCACGATCAAAAATCGTCATATCGCACACCCCTACATATAGGCCATCCATGTCTGTCCTGCCAAGACCATGAAACCGTCCTTCAACTCTCCAGGCTCAGTGTTCCACAATCTCTACCCTTGTTCTTTGCTCTCGTTTCATCAACCCTGCCCTGGTGCCTGGCTCTGTTCATTTGTTTTGTTAGCTTGTTTAGTAGTTTAAGCAGTTCACTGTTCCAGGTGCCAGGTCATTGTTTATTGTCAAGTTAAGCTCATAGTTCAAGTTAATGTTTTGTTTTACTTTGAGGATTGAGTTCAGAGTTTATGTTTCTGGGTCATCCGTTGTAAATAAAACTGCACTTGGGTTCGCTACGCTATTGTCTTCAGCGGTTTCGTGCCAATAATGTTAGATACAACAACAAGCTCAGTGGAAAAAAAAATGTTTAGAAAACTGAGGAGGAATGTTTACAATATCACAATATCTAATATCAAAAATGAGTGTAGGATTTACACATTTTTACGCTTATTAGAGTATCATGACATTAGCATCTTGCTATTGGCAAACCGCCAGTCATTTGTAAGTGAAGTCGCATGCATTTCACGTACTGTACAGAGTGTTTCTGATCAGTCCCTAGTTAGAATGCACTCCAGGTAGGGAGCAGACAAAAAGTTAAATCATTTGGAACAGGAGCGTCGAGAATGTGACGAACCTGCTTGGCACGGGCAGAGTTCTCACAATACACACTCAATATTTTGAATTTCCCTTTGTGTGGGCTGAGTGATTGGTAACAGAAGCACAAGTGACCTACACTAAGCTGAATCAGGGTTAACAAAAGAGCGGAGCTCTTTCAGGACTTTTATGTTATGATGAATAGAGCTGACAAGCCAAAACTGAACGCTATACAATTTATGATGTGCTCGGCCACACACTCCACTCGCGAAGAAAGCGTATACAGCTGTGTTTTCAGTCAGCACGAATTCTCTTTCTTCTGATGTAAAAAAAAAACAACCTGCTTCAAGAATTTTTCCCGGATTTTCCTCCCACATTATGTGTAATCCTGTAACATTGCAAATATATATAACAATGTTAAATAACACACAAATGTTTAGGGTCTGTAAGATTAAAAAAATTCATTGTGATTCAATTCAATTATTGAATTTTCAGCATAATTTCTCCAGTCTTCAGTGTCACATCATCCTTCAGAAATCATTGTAATGTGCTGATTTGCTGCTCAAGAAACATTTTGGTTACTATCAGTGTTGAAAACTGTGCTGCTTAATATTTTCCTCTCACAATCACGACCATATTCTATATAGCACAAAAAAGCATCTCAGATAAAATCCAACAAAGGGTGTTTACATCCGATGAGCTCATCCCTGCGATATCAATCTGTACGCTATCACAGGTAAAGCTCGTATAAGCATCGACTTGGATGTTCAAAAGATCCTTCCCAACTTTTCATGAATGATGGGATTGTGGAGGGAGGGAGGGGGTTGCGGTGGTGCGGGAGAGGAAAGACCAGGTAAAGTTATCCGGTGGGAGCCGCCCAATTTGTGTGATCTGCCCATTCATATGGTGGGGTGTGGGGAGGTGGGGAGGCTGCTCTTTTTAACCGCCAGAGGAAGGATGTCTCCTGCCTTGATGAAACTCTGGCGTCCCTTTTGTTGTTTGTAAAAACAAAACAAAAAAGGGCAGTGAGTGAAAAAGAAGCGAGGGGGAAAAAAACTGAGCGAAAGGTTTGAGCCAGTCAGTGATAACAATGCAGTCTGCTCGCTTGAAGAGACATGATGTCACCAGGGCACCGGAATCCCTAGTGTGGAGCAAACAGGGTGGGGTACGTTCCTCCCTCCAATTTGCCCCTGCCCCTTTCTCTCGCTCTCCTTCTCTGTCTTTTTCCCTTCATCTTTCTCTTTCCTGTCTGTCCGTCTGTCTATGTGTGTGTGTGTGTATGGACGTGGGAGCTGTTGAGCACATAATAGGACTCCTCACAGCTCCGCTTCCGAAGAGTGGTCATATGAAACGTCCATTTCCAGGTCATTCATTCACAGCGGTCCCCGATGAGCACGGCCGAGCCTGCTGAAGACTGTCAAAGGATCGCTCCCATGAGGAGGCCGTGTGCCACGTGAGAGGAAAATATGGCTTATCATCATGATTGTGATTTGTGAAGCCACTCACAACTCAAAACTGTTAGCACTTTTAATATTACGCATTTAATTCAAACCGTTCAAAAGTTTAATTTATTTCTTTGATGACAAAGCTACTTTTAACTACAGCTGCCCTCGATTAAAGATTTTTCTTGTTGACTAGTAGTCATTTTAAGCATTAGTCGACTATTAGTCGTACATTTATTAATAAATCATATAAATCATAATAACGAGCCTCTAATATCATTACATAGCCTAGTAAGTGCTCAAGAGCATGCAAAAAAGCTAGCCACAGTGCACAGGCAGATATAATTATCAATGTGTCAGGGAAAAACAGTAAGGAGACTGCATTAATGTTTTTATAATTTATTGATAAACTAGTGCTTTCTTTGTTTTCAGTTTAAGAGAGGAAGTCGGTGAAGTATGTTTCATACGGATTACATAATCTCAGAATATCTGTTTCTTACTTGAATTGGGTCATTTAAAAGTAGACATTTCACTTTCTGTAGATATATTTTTCATGTCTGTAAGGCAAGTATACACAGATTTTCACACTCAAGTTCACAGAGACCAACACGGCAGAAAGCGCATCCTGTTTGCTTTCATTGTTTTACAAAAGCGCAACGTTTCGTTGTTATTGTGAGTGCACACAAATAAACGTATCCTTACAGATTTAAAAGTAGTAGTTATTTTATCTGTATGACCAGAAATGACAAAGTATTTTAAGTGATTGGACTGGCACCTCCATCTGTCATGCAGTGAGTGTGATACTTTTCAGCTTCCACACACAGACACTTTAATAGCGCACATTTTGTCTAGGTTAACATTAGCTTGAGCTGCCATGTAAAGTTGCTACTACATACATCTTTTAGATGAAAAGCCATTTTTGAGGTCAATTGAATGCGAGCATTTGGATGTCCTGCCCAATGTACTGTATTACCGCATAGACCAGCTGTTAATGATCACAGGCTGTGTGACTTTGCCATTTCCTGTGGATTTTTTTTGTGCGACTAAGCAACTAAAAAATTTTGGTCGACCAAGCCTCTTCTCGTCAACTAGCGGTTAGTGGACTATTAGAGGGAAACCATCATTTTAATCAGCCATTAAGCCACTCTTCAACGTCATATGATCCTTCAGAAATCATTGTCATGTTCACATCTTTTTTTCTTTCTTCAGCCGAAAAGAAATTAAGGTTTTTGAGGAAAACATTCCAGGATTTCTCTTCATATAGTGGACTTCAATGGGGATCAATAGGTTGAAGGTCCAAAATGCAGTTTCAAAGGGCTCTACACGATCCCAGGTGAGGAATAAGAGTCTTGTCTACAAAACAATTGTTCATTTTACCAAAAAAGAAAATTTAAAAAATGATATACTTTTTAACCACAAATGCTCATCTTGCACTAGCTATGTGATGCACGTCTGCAGCTTTACGCATTAAATTATCACGTTGGAAAGTTCACACGTGGTTAGTTCTTTGTCTGTGTACTTCGTTTCAAAAAGGAAGGGAAGGGCGTTTAACTTTCTTTGCATGTTTGCTTTGTAAACACTTGGTTGGTACTTCCGCCTACAAGTGACCTTTCCAACGTGACTACGTAATGCGTAATGCATAAAGTCGAGCTATAATTTATAATGTTAGATCATTTTACTACATAAGACCCTTATTCCTCAAAAACTTCATGTTCTTTTCAACTGAAGTGGAATTTTTGGTAATGTATTGCATATTTCCTGAATAAAACTATTATTTCTTTAAAAAAAAAAAAAAAAATACTGACCCCAAACTTTTGAACAGTAGCTTATGTAATATAGTAAAGTTGTTATTGTGTAATCAGTCTCCGCCACAACAGAGTTACCAGAACACCCTCAGCAATGCAATCAGAAGCACAAAAAACCAGAAGCACACTGGCGTATAAAGTTCACAACGCAACAGTTGATAACTGCCGTATAATTAAGACCTCACACAAGACATTTTTTCCATTGCTTCGGAATGCTTTGTGAATAATCCGGCAGGCATTATCCGTCCAATTAGCCGTACATTCTTAAAGGTGGTCATCGCCGGGGTGGTCAGAAATTGATTTGTGAGAGGAACTTGGAAAACAGCGGTGTGCTAAACACCTCTGCATGTAATGTATGATCAGGCACAACCCAGTAATATACTGCCGTTGTGACTTTTCCATGTAATCGCCGCTGCCGAACAAGCCTGCTGACAGCAAAAGAAGTGCCTGCCACCCTCGCAGCCGCCCATTCACTGTCTTTCAGCAATACGCGCCGTGCCAGATGAAGTCATGGCCCCTGGCGCTCGCCTATAAACCGGCTCAGTAGATGCCACTGCAGGACTCCAGCCCCGCTTTCAGCGTGGCCGTCAGCAAAATGGCAGCCAGCTAATGTGTAAAACAGTGATTGCGTCTCAATTAGGGCTACATGTGCTGAAGTGGCCCCTGGCAAACGCACTTCAACTCGGCCCATAAATGAAACCCAAGTATGAGCTTGCATGTCTCCTTACCCGAGCGCAGCATGTGGTTCTGCCTTCGAGTTGATTACAAGCAGAGACAGCTGGCTCCGACTTTGTACCGAATGCTGTCCGTGACATTCCACCTCCAGTCGGTCTCTGGCTCCATTGTCTCCTGGAAGCGTCGGGAGAACGTTGAGACAACCGATGGATGTGCTGATTCACCGAGGGCCCTGGTAATTGTTTGGCCTCTTTCTATATTTGGACAGGGGGGGAAATTGTACCCATTGCCACCCACAAGCACTCAATAAGGCCCTATCCAGTTAAACTGCCAAAGTGAGACATCTGGACAAAGAGCTCTTTTTGGAGATGCGGAATAACACTGGATGTGGACGGGATGAGGCGATTGGAGCCGTCCTCCTGGGAGTAGGAGTGGCAGTGTCGTCGCTCTAAGCCGTTGAAAGGTGCACAATACAACAGGATATCATATTGTCCTGTTTGACAAATGGATTCTCAGTGGTGACTGGAGCAACAGCAGTGTCGAGGAAGTTCAACTCAATAACCACTACAGTTTCTTAATTACTTCCCCAGAAAGGTAATCAGATCACTTTATGGAAACAATCTTTTAGAGCCTTACAAACCTATAAAAATACAAATGTGACATGCACACAATAGCACAACTACAATAAAATCACATAAAGCAAATTGGCTAAATAAAAACTCACACAATGCAATGAATGCATAGAATGTTTCTTAATATAGGAGAAGATTTATTTGCTCATTTTCAGCTGCAGGATATTAGTTCTATCAAATTTTATTATTTTTGTTCTCCTTGTGTTTTTCTGTGTATTATAATACTAAAACAACTAGGGCCCTATAATTTCTGCAACATGGGAAAACCCGGATTAAATCATGGAGTCGAGTCATAAATTTAGGGAATTTACTGTATAACGTGGAATGTCATGGAATTTGCCAAGTTTTGGATTAATAAATCAAAAGTAGATCAGTACAGCTACATGATATGAACTAGTGTCTGTAAATATTAAGCTGCAAAAATACTATTTGAATATGAACATAAAATTGAATTTGAAAAAAAAAAAAGAATTCATAGGGCCTTAAAAATGTATATAATTTTATTAAAATTTAAATTTAACCATTAAACGAGTAGTTCACTTTTAGAACAAAAATTTACAGATAATGTACTCACCCCCTTGTCATCCAAGATGTCTTTCTTTCTTCAGTCGTTAAAAAAAGGTGTTTTTTGAGGAAAACATTTCAGAATTTTTCTCCATGTAATGAACTTCTATGGTGCCCCCAAGTTTGAACTTCCAAAATGCAGTTTAAATGCAGCTTCGAAGAAGGGTCTTATCTAGCGAAACGATTGGTTATTTTTAGGGATGCACGATATGAAATTTTTTTTACCGATAGCCGATAATTAAGTCTTCCAAACAAATTCCAAACAAAATTCTTGTGGCCGATGCCGATACCGATACCCAATACGTTCATATTTTTATATGATAATTTTGTGCACCCAGGAGAATACAAAATCTAAGATAAACTAATGAAATGTATATTATATATCTGGGTCAAATAATCATAGCAAACATCAGTCCTGACTCTTCAAAAATGTTTTTATTTTTTGTGTAAGGCACCACAATTCTAAATAAATAAAATGCTTTGACATTTGTCAACCTGGAAAAAATGAAAAGTGCATCATGGAGTAACGTCAGATGTCCAAATGTCCGTTAAAGCTTACGTGTAGTCCATTCTTGTTGATCATATTATAAATGTGTGCAACAACCAAATCGTACAAGGCGGGGAATAAAACATCAGAATCGAGATTAAAACATCTCAACTTTTCAGAATGCTGCAAGCCCAACGCAGGTCATATGACATGAACCAACCAATCAGCTTCACCCTTTCCCTTAATAACACTGAAAGCACTGGCAAGGTGGAGAAACAGCTTATCATAGCTGTACAGGAATAAACATTTTTAAATAAATTTAATAACAGAGCTACTGCAAGCGATTTTTAATGCTGAAAATCCATTTATCCTTTGCTGAAACTTCCGCGTCTTTATGGAGAGCGCAGGTCATGGTTGCTTAGCAACGGCAGACGCCACAGTAGACACTACAGAGCGGTTTGGAAAGAAAGAGAAAGTGGAGCGCCTAGCGTTTTCCACTCGTTTTTAGGCGCGACATGTGAACGGCCCCTAAAACAGATTCACCGCGATGACGACCTCTGAAGTGAGATATATAAGATTTGTTGTGTTAAAGCTTGACGGCTTTTTACCTCCTCTCGGAATCCTTGCTAAACATGTGTTGCAAATAGCAATAGCATCGTCCTCCTCTGCCACCGCGAAAAACTTCCAGACCGGCGAAGACGATGATGACGACACAGATGATGACGTATTACACGCGACAAAGTCCGAGAGTCACTGCAGTTTACAGCTGCTGTCACTTGCACTCGGAAAGCAGATGAATCTCAGATAAACCAGACTGATTGATTGATTTACCAGCAAGAGTACTTTATCGGATTGGATTTAATTTATTTATCGGAGCAATAAAAATTACGTAATTTTTACCCATATCGGTCGATAATTTATCTGTCCGATAAATATCGTGCATCCCTATAGTTATTTTTAATCTTAAACGCTCGTCTTGCCAAGCTAGACAAGTATTTGAGGTTAAAAAGTATATATATATATTTTTTTTTTTTTTTTGAATAACTGATTGTTTTGGTAGATAAGACCCTTCTTTCCTCGGCTGTGATCGTTTAGAGCCCTTTGAAGCTGCATTTTGGAAGTTCAAACTCGGGGGCACCATAGAAGTCCATTATATGGAAAGAAATCCTGAAATGTTTTACTCAAAAAACATAATTTCCTTACAACTGAAGAAAGAAAGACATGAACATCTTGGATGACAAGGGGGTGAGTACATTATCTGCAAATTTTGCAAATTTTTGTTCTGAAAGTGAACTACTCCTATAAAACAGCATTTAGAAAAATTAAAACAATAAAAAAATAAATACAACAGATTTATAGGGCCCTAAACAACTAATAAAACTAATAAACAAAAACTACAAAACTTGTATACCAAAAGAATACAGTTTTTTCTTTTATAGTTTTGTTCAAATGTGTTAATGATGCCTGTTAAACAATGGTTTTCCAACAAGCTTGTTTGATAAAAAAAAAGCAAATAATTTTTCTTCTATAAAGATTTCTTGGACAGAATGTGGTTTAGGATTCAGTTTAGTAGCTTCGAAATGTTACATAATAAGCTTCGATATTTTTGTGAACATTATAGCATTAAATACAGTTTGTTTTATGTAATTTATTTTCATTTTTTAATTAGGCTACAGAGTCACATTGGGATGCAGACAATTGCAAGCAATGCAAAATTGCAAAACAAGTAAACCAATAATAAAAATGGATGCAAGCTGCCACTAGACTTTTTGGACTATACAGCCATACAACAACAATACACATGCACACACAATATGCAATATTACAGTGAAATGTAAACTTACAATCAGCTATGAGTAACTCCCTATACCCGCATCAAACACTTTTATAGTCCTAGTGAGTAATCAGATCAAACACAGTCTGATTTTGAACCCAGCCGCAAAGCGTGCTGGTTAACCAGCAGTGTCACAATATATAACTGATCATGTGTTTGACTTTATGCTGTAGATGTAAACGTGCCGTGATTGAATGACAATAGATGTTCTTTGTAGTGGCTATGGTTTGTAGTCTCATTCAAGAGATGTACCATAGAAATGAGTTCTCTAGCTGTGTAAAGAGTTGAGCAATGGCTGGTAGAGGTTTTTATTGGACTGTTGCTGACAGATCTTACACTTTTACAACATGATTTGTGAGATCCTAGAGTACACAAACACCCCTCAACTGTTGCTTCTCCTGGGCTGTTGATCAAGGCTTTTAACACTGGCAACCACAAGGAGGAAAGAACAAGATGGATGCCCCCTCCTGAGGACCTCAAATGCTTTGCAAACAAACACGACCAGAGTTTGTTTGTAGACAGACACACTTGACCCCAAATGTGTTGCAGACAAAAACAAACAGGAAACAGATTCTCATCTCATCCCAATAACTGTCATGAAGCATGTAGCAGAGCTCCAGCGACAAAGATATCACTACCGAAACATACTAAAGTACTAAAAAATTTGCTTAATCGTGCTGAAATTGTGTTTATTTCCCCCAAAT
This sequence comes from Garra rufa, assembly GCF_049309525.1. NCBI lineage: Eukaryota > Metazoa > Chordata > Actinopteri > Cypriniformes > Cyprinidae > Garra > Garra rufa. The sequence goes on from NC_133366.1 coordinate 11,511,709, forward strand.
AAGGTATTTTGTGTTCCTTTTTGTCACTACCGAAACAATGATGATGTAATTCGGTCGTGACTAGAGGTCGACCGATATATCGTTCGGCCGATATATCGGGCTGATATTAGCCATTTTTTTATATATCGTGTTTAGTAGCGCCGATTTAAAGTCAGGCTCGTCCGCGGGCAGCCCCGTGTTATTGGTGCGGTGGGACGTGCTGCTGTGAAGGACCCCAAGCCAAAACTTTTGTAAGATTCAATAACAGTTCTAAGAGATAAAGGTAAGGCTTAAATTCTGATATTTCAAAGTCCCATGGCCATATATTTATTATATATTACTAGTAAACTATGAAGTGTTGCTTTCACTCAGTGAAAGAAAAAACGAATAGCGTAGAACCGTCAGGAACTGGCATATGCTACAGCTGGATAAAGGTTTGCTTGCTTGCAGTTAAGTTTAAGGACTGTAGTCGAAAACTATCAGCAGCTTGCTAACATATTATTCCCAGTGTTATGTTTTGTTTTATTTTTCCTGCATCCGAGTCGGAGAATTTCACTCTCTGCGTGGGGTGGAGAAACCGGCATCGTTGTGATTTAGGGCTACGTTACTCCGCCCCACTCGGAGACATTGATGCACGGATGATGGTTATATCCGCGGGTGCTGCGGATAATCCGCGGGTCGGGTAATAAAAAAAATGCATTCTAATTACTTGTGGGTGGATGAGATAAATCAATAATGATGTAAACATTAACTACATTTTCTAAAATCTGAACCTGAGTTATGTGGTGAGGAGCGTGGCGCCAGCTTCCTTTTAAATATATTTTGATAATTGCACCTGATGCGCCCGGGCCGTCCTCTCCGTCACCCCAGATACTGCGAGTTTGTAACTATGATCACGTCCAGATGTCAGTAAACGTTATTTTTTCAGCATGGATTTGGCTTAAAACCACGAGTGATTAAGGCTATATAAGTGTGCAGCGATGTGAAGATCAGCTGTTAAAATGAACCATCCATTCATCATATTATCATGCAAAACTAAGAATTAGAATAAATGTAATAGGAAGATCGTGTAAGGTTAGCTAAATCAGAGAAAAATATAGGTGCGGACCGGGTGGCAGGCGGATTACCTGATTTTGCTTTATTTCGTCGTCTAAAGTAAGATTTTGCTCTCTTTTGTCGTCAAAAGTAGTCTGAAACAAGTCACAACTGAGCCGCTGTGCATCTCCATTTAAACAGCGTTGTTTCGTTTATGAATGAACGTGCGTTTTTAAACGAATCTAGTGAAATGAATCAATTTTCCATACATAAAGTCACTCGCTTTATTCAGGAATAAATCAGCTGTTCGAACGAATCAAATGAATGATATGATTCAGTAATTAAATCAGTGTTTTGCCGCCACCTGCTGGCAGATCCTTTCAGTTATATTAATCATTTAATATTTCTGTATTCAAAATTGTATATTCAAAACAATCTCAACATTAATCTCAGCTCTAAATTTTTTACGTAAATGATTGACAGTTTTTTTATATTATCTGTTTTATATATATAATACTTGGTCAGTTTGATTTGTTTGGTTAACTTTGGTTAAATCTTTTATTTTAATACTGTGCAGTGCACAAAATTAAGATCCAAGAGATGGTTCAAGTCAGTGTTCATGATGTTAAGTTTAGAAATGTTGTGCATCCACTTGTGTGAAAAGGGGAGAACTTCAAGATATCAGCCCTAAAATTCAGCCCTAAAAATCGGCAGCACATATCGGCCGTCGGCTGACCCTGACCTCTAAACATCGGCATCGGTTATAGAAAAACCCATATCGGTCGATCTCTAGTCGTGACTGTTACGGTAGTGGCAATTTTATGGAATAACACCCCAAAAAAAAAAAACATATTACTACCGAAACATACTAAAATACAACAAAATTGCTTAACCATGCTGAAATTTAGTTTGTTTTCCCTAAATAAAGCATTATGTGTTCCTTTATGTCACTACCGAAACAATGATGATGTGATTTGGTCGTTACTGTAGTGATAATTTTATGGTATAACACCTCCAAAAAACAAAGATATCACTACTGAAACATTCTAAAATACTGAAAATTTGCACAACCATGCTGAAATTTAGTTTATTCCCCCAAATAAAGCATTATGTTTTCCCTTTTGTCACTACCCAAACAATGATGACATGATTGGGTCATGACTGTTACGCTACTGGCAATTTTATGGGATAACACCCAAAGTAAACTAAGATATTACTACCGAAACATACTAAAATACTTTACATTTGCTTAACCGTGCTAAAATTGAGTCTATTTCCCCCCAAATACAGCATTATGTGTTCCTTTTTGTGATTCGGTCATGAAAATGTTATGGGATAACAGCCCAAAAAAAACAAAACAAAGATATCACTACCGTTGTGATTGTTTCGATAGTGACAATTTTAGATACTTCTGAACCTAGCTCAAAGATGATAATCAGCACATGGTAAGCTAGCACAATTCTGGACAATGGTATGCATATAAAAACTCAATTTTACGGAATAACTTTCAAAAAAGTGTTTAATTGTAGAAAAATGGTGTTTGGTAGTGACATTTTTTAAAGTTACACACAGATTTTTGAACACAATTACCTCAAAATGATGGGGCCTATGGAGCTGTTTCTATAAAAAAGAGTGACAGGAATATTTCCTGATCATAAATGTAGGGGTATAGTTAAAATCAGTTTCATCCAATGGACTAAAACATACACTGTTTCGGCAGTGACATGAAAATGTGGGACACCTTTTTTTTTACAGAAAGTTTCATAATTTACAAAGAAAAGAAAATAATATATATATAAAAAACATCTAAAATATCTAAAAGATATTTTTTAAAACAACAATAGAATAAAATGCAAAAATTATTTCAATATCATTTTCATAAACTGAAATTTAGGGTTCAGGACAGCCACCTCCCAATAGCAAATAACCATTAAATGATGATTTTATATTAAGCTATTGATATTTTAAATATCATTGTGGGTTAATACAAGGATTTTAGTAAACATCTAAGATCTGAGTACTTTTTAAATGTGTTTCTTGGTTATGGGACAGCAGTTTGGAACAATTCTGCAGAATTGCCCATGTAGCCATAAAACACAAGATACATTGCAAACTATGAATATCACATGATGCTGGTGCTGGTTCATTATTTATCCTTTCAAAACTTGGAGTGTATTCGTGCACATTCATTTCACTCTTTAAAATGCCAAAATAAACACTGTATTAAATTGTTTTTTTAATACTGTACAAAAAAACGTCAAACATGATGTAAATTCACAAACTAACCATTCACGAGGTAAATACAGGAGCAGAGTACCGTTGTTAATCCTATATTGGAGTGCTTAATACGGTTACGTGAGTGACAACCGCATTTTATAACCAAATTCCGCTGTGTGAACGAAAAGGTAACGTTACTCGACGCCACTCAGCGCTGTATCAAATGTATATCGTGTGTTTTGCGTGTTTTAATGTGTGGTTTCGGTAACTCACAGGTACGTGAAGAGCTGTACGCCATCTGATGCAAGGTTTTAAATCCAGTCAGAGTTGCTGCTCCCGCCATGTTCTGCATATGTCACGCTCCGTTTTCGCGCCAATCTCGTGTCGTGTCAGGTAAAACAGTATTATCGATGTCCCTATCCTTGACATTTATGTGAAAATCAGTTAATTTAAAAAACATGGTTGTCAATTTTAAACACTGATTGTGTGGGAATCATATCTCAGGGGATAAAATCAAGTCAAATCTTAAATCTTAAGTCAAATAAAATATCCTATGTCATATTACAAAATATTAGACTGTATTAGGTCATAGATAAACATATTGTAAACAAATGCTGTAGGACAGGGCCCCCAAAAATGATTTGCGTTTTACATAATACATATTCCTGCTCTTTTGACTTTTGTATTATGATGTGGTTTTGTTCAACTATTTTTGTGCAATCTTGCATTCACTTTGCTTTAAGCTACTATGCTATTTAAACTGTCAAAAGACCTTGACTCCCCTTCTGAGTTTAGTCAATCCCGTATCAGAGCTGACAGAACGCACGCTTTAAGCCAAAACTGGTCTTTGCTTTCTACACAAGTGTTTTCTGAATTACAGTACGACAGGGTGGAAAATGCAATCCTGGAAAATTCTGATTTTAAGTGAATCTGAAATATGAGAGCTGATGGGCCAAGAATTGAAATGAATACCCTGGGTTATTTTCAATGTAACGTCTATGGACAGGCTATGTGGCATATTGTTAATTAAAAAGAGAAAAATTCATAACCCAGTTTAAATAAATTAGAGTTTTGTGGCTTTTAGTCAATGCCTAAGGCTCCAGGCTCTCTCAGTAAGGTATTTAATGAATAACCACTGGCGTCAGCTTATCTCAGGATTCTCTTGAGTAAAATATGACCGTGATTAAATAACTGAAAATTGATTATGGTTGTGTAATCTCTAAAAAGATTTTGGCCTATTAGAATGAGGCCAAACCAGATCTTTTAATATGTAGATTTTAGATAGAACTCAATTCTCTAATCTCTGTTCCCAGATGCATAAAATGATTTTACTGTGGCTGACAATTATGTATAGTACAATTCATCAAAGCAGCTACTAAGAACAATGTTCAGCACTCGTCATAAAGTACATAAGGCCACCAAAGTTAGTTGCTCATCCTAAACGAAGCAAGAAAACAAAGCAAGCGTACTGCAAACTAATGGAGCCACATTCAATAAATAAAGAAATATTGAATAAATAAATAATGGACAATGCAAGTCTGAGCTTGGCGTACGGTCTGACCCGCTAAAGCAAACCTGGAGCAAAACGTTAAAAGGAAATGAAACAAATAAAGCCATTTCTGTGACGCACATGACTTTATTCTGCTGTTTACAATCTGTCAAATTCAATCAACTGTGTTTGGATATGTCAAAGACACATATGTGGTGATATCTTTTTACGCTGATGCCTCACAAACATAAATTAAGATAATATCGCTGGGATCACATTTAATTTAATTTTATCTGATGATGACAGATGACAGAAATCCTCCCACTTGTGACATTTTGTCCCCTGATTCATAAAATGCACAAGTGGGGCATGAAAGATACACAATTTTTCGTAGGGCACTAATATTAATAAACTCCAAATATCTCTAAGCAAACAAAATTATACTGTTCATTTAAGTGTTTTAAAAGCTTTACATTACTTAACAGCAATCTGCCCAATGCATAAATGTGAATCGACTGACATTTCACGATGAGAATGTGTATAATAAACTGGAATAGATAATGCAAGATTGCGCAAGTATGCCTGCAGTGACCCGCTGACCAAACTTGAAGCGTCCACTTCAAAGTAAATATATTTCTGTGATGCACATGACATTCTTTAGCTGTTTACAACATGATCTGTCAGAATGAATCAGCTGTGTTTAGACATATCAAAGCCACATATGCAATGTTTCCTATTCACTGTGATCTTTTGCGAACGTAAATTGAGATAGCATCGCTGACATCGAATCATATTGAGATAATATCGCTCACATTTATCTTGTTTGTTGGGAATCCTTTAAAAGCATGGAGTAAGAGCTTTGAACATCTACTCTGTTTGCAAGAAATGTGCTGGTCTGGATGCAGCAAACTGTTGATTTACCTAAACCAATGTTGACAGATTGTCTCTTAATTCCTTCCAATTGTAACATTTTGGTCTTCTAATTAAAAAAATACACAGCTGGCTTTAGGTTATGACAGGTACATGAATAATTGGAATTCCTGTCTGGCGGTCTGATGTTTCTGCTCGGGGTGGAGTAATGAGGAGCAAGGCGCAGTGATTGTTCCGCCAGGAAGCGCTCCAGAAATAAGGGACTGGCATATTGCAGCCAGTGTGTTTGGATAAACTCTAAAACAATTATGACCCATTTCTTGGCCTTGGTGTATGTGGTAGGTTTGGCCTGATTGAAATGATTTAAAAATCTTAAGAAAAATGGCTTATGTCAAGAGTTAGAATGAGAAAAGAGTAATGGAAACTCTGAGTCTTAGCTGAAACTCAGGCAAAAGGAATTCCAGCTTTAACAAGGTCATTGTGAATTTCACCTGTGACAATTCAGAATATCTGTCTGCCTATTTATCTATCTATCTATCTATCTATCTATCTATCTATCTATCTATCTATCTATCTATCTATCTATCTATCTATCTATCTATCTATCTATCTATCTATCTATCTATCTACAATGACAATAAATACACTACCAGTCAAAAGTTTTTGAACAGTAAGATTTTTAATGTTTTTAAAGAAGTCTCTTCTGCTCACCAAGCCTGCAGCAAAAACTGTAAAATGTATTATTATCAATATTTAAAAAAACAGTTGAGTCCTTTTTTTTAGGATTCTTTGATAAATAGAAAAATCCAAAGATCAGAATTTATCTGAAAAATAAAACTTTTGTTACATTATACGCTATACCATTAAAAAGCTTGGAATTGGATTTTTTTTTTTAATTTGGGAAAGAATATGAATTAATACTTTTATTTAGCAAGGATGCTTTAAATTGATCAAAAATGATGATAAAGACATTCATAATGTTACAAAAGATTTCTATTTCAGATAAATGCTGTTCTTCTGAACTTTCTATTCATCAAAGAAACCTGAACATATTTTAGTCAGTTGTTTTCAACATAAAAATATTAATGTTTTTTGAGCAAATCAGAATATTAGAATGATTTCTGAAGGATTGTGTGATTGGAGTAATGATGCTAAAAATTCAGCTTTGAAATCACAGGAATAAATTACATTTTAAAACATATTCAAATAAAAAACAGTTATTTTAAGTACTAAAAATATTTCACAATTTTACTGTTTTGCTTTACATTGGATCAAATAAATGCTTCTTTAAAAAAACATTACAAATCTTACTGTTCAAAAACTTTTGACTGGTAGTGCATATTGCTTACAGTTTGCCACCTACCGTTTTTTTTTTAAGATTACATTTTTTTTCTTACTGTACTGAATACAATACATTTTGTTACATATTTCACAGTTTTAAGGTTTGAACAAATGTTACGTTTAGCTGTTCTGTTTAAAACATATATTTAGCACATATTTAAGCATAATTTCTGCACCAAAGTCACTTAATGCCGAGTTCAGACTGCATGATTTTAGCCCCGATTTTGACTCGCCGACAGGTTTTGAGAAATCACCGACAAATACCCGAAATCACAGGCAAATCGGTGCTCGTTCACGTGAGTGACAATCACACAGTGTGAACTATCAAAGACGCGATCTGAGAGAATCGCCGACGTGTCGCCGACACCCGTGAGATATTTGGCATGCTAAATATCTGGACCTGTCTGCGATTCAAAATCATGCCGTGTGAAAGGTGATCTGACAGAAAATCACATCGGCGATTACCTACAGCCAATGAGACAGCAACATCCAGGCCAGCGGGAAGATGGGGGAGGAGTTACGAAGGTATAGACCACAGTATCAACAAGAATAGCTTCGGCTTCATTTCTTTTCGCTGCAAATGAGTGCACATGCAATTTGTATGACAAGCTTCTTGTGGGCTACCAATTTTTTATAGTAATACCAGTCTCACGTGAGAACTTGCACGCCTGATCTCGCGTTGTTTCCATGTCACTTCTCGCGCGTGTTTGGTTGTGAGACGTAGTTTGTGGACCGGGACAAAGTTGTCGGCGATTCTTCCTATTGTAAAGTCATGCAGTGTGAAACCCCCTGTCGCCGATCCATCGTGCAGTGTGAACACAGCAGCGACAGAATGCTACCCCAGATAGTCATGAAGTGTGAAAACATCTGTGACGCGATTGCTTTGAAAATCGTGCAGTCTGAACTCGGCATTAAGTGAAAGTTCACTCAAAAATGAAAATTCTGTCATTAATTCAACATTAACTCACCCTCATGTCATTCTAAACCCATAAGACCTTCGTTCATCTTTGGAACACAAATTAAGATATTTTTGATGAAATCCGAGAGCTTTCTGACCCTGCATAGACAGCAACACAACTACCATGTTCAAGGTCAAAAAGGTAGTAAGATCATAGTACAGTCGTGGCCAAAAATTTTGAGAATTACATAAATATTGGAAATTGGAAAAGTTGCTGCTTAAGTTTTTATAATAGCAATTTGCATATACTCCAGAATGTTATGAAGAGTGATCAGATGAATTGCATAGTCCTTCTTTGCCATGAATATTAACTTAATCCCGAAAAAAACTTTCCACTGCATTGTTAAGAAGGCTTCAGGGCATCCAAGAAAGTCCAGCAAGCGCCAGGATCGTCTCCTAAAGAGGATTGAGCTGCGGGATCGGAGTGCCACCAGTGCAGAGCTTGCTCAGGAATGGCAGCAGGCAGGTGTGAGCGCATCTGCACGCACAGTGAGGCCAAGACTTTTGGAAGATGGCCTGGTGTCAAGAAGGGCAGCAAAGAAGCCACTTCTCTCCAAAAAAAAAACATCAGGGACAGATTGATCTTCTGCAAAAAGTATGGCGAATGGACTGCTGAGGACTGGGGCAAAGTTCCGATTGTTTGGGGCATCTGGAAAAAGGCTTGTCCGGAGAAGAAAAGGTGAGCGCTACCATCAGTCCTGTGTCATGCCAACAGTAAAGCATCCTGAGACCATTCATGTGTGGGGTTGCTTCTCATCCAAGGGAGTGGGCTCACTCACAATTTTGCCCAAAAACACAGCCATGAATAAAGAATGGTACCAAAACACCCTCCAACAGCAACTTCTTCCAACAATCCAACAACAGTTTGGTGAAGAACAATGCATTGATAACTAAGTGGCTCGGGGACCAAAACGTTGAAATTTTGGGTCCATGGCCTGGAAACTCCCCAGATCTTAAAACTTGTGGTCAATCCTCAAGAGGCAGGTGGACAAACAAAAACCCACTAATTCTGACAAACTCCAAGAAGTGATTATGAAAGAATGGGTTGCTATCAGTCAGGATTTGGCCCAGAAGTTGATTGAGAGCATGCCCAGTCGAATTGCAGAGGTCCTGAAAAAGAAGGGCCAACACTGCAAATACTGACTCTTTGCATAAATGTCATGTAATTGTCGATAAAAGCCTTTGAAACGTATGAAGTGCTTGTAATTATATTTCAGTACATCACAAAAACAACTGAAACAAAGATCTAAAAGCAGTTGAGCAGCAAACTTTGTGAAAACTAATATTTGTGTCATTCTCAAAACTTTTGGCCACGACTGTAGACATCGGTAAAATAGTCCATGTGACATCAGTGGTTCAAACTTAATTTTATGAAGCTATGAGAATGTTTTGTGTACAAACAAAACAAAAATAACAACTTCTAACAATTTCTTCCATGTCAGTCTTCGCCCGCATACCACAGCGTTTCAGCCACAGATGTTAGTTGGCTCAGTGTAGAAATGGAAAATCCAATACTTTTGAGTTTTTGAAGATTAAAAAATGCAGCCTAGAGGTGAATGTATATGCTCCAACACATTGAGCTGCAACTCTGATGCATACGATGTTCAAACCCAGCTTGCAAAATTTTCCAAAGGGGCAAGAAGGAATTTCTTTCAATATATCAGAGAGGGAAAAAAGTCAGCTCAGCTGCCACACACAAAAAGTGAATTTTCTCAGTACTAGGTGGGGTCTCATCTGCCACTCCAGTGTCTGTGTGGCCTTGACTATCATTCTTCCACATCTGATGTCTAGGAAAGTGTGCCACATGCTACTTCGGGCACACCACCAGGGCCCTCCATCCATCAACACGACACCAAAGCCTGTTGGCACATGCACAGTCACACGGAGGGCCAACGCTAACAACTGTGTTGGATTACGATGACACATTTGTCTCAGAGGAGAGAGAGCCGCTTTGAGCCACAGACATCACTTTGAACCAATTAGCAGATTACGGTTGCTGCTCTGTGCTGGTGGGTGGCCGACTGTTGCGAACTTCTTATTCTCCTCAGCTTTGGTGTTTAGCAAAGAACTTCGGTCAGCGTTGTATTTCAACTCGGATTTGAGGTTCAATGACCATCAAGGGACTTCTCACAGAGTTTCTGCCTCGCTTGTCGTTTTATGAATCTGAACTGATAGATCGGCGCAGCAAAGAACAATGCTTACCTTGGTCCCAAAAGCCCACCCAATGCTAAAGACACAAGTCATTATTTAGAATGAAAAACACATGTGAAACATAATACAAACGCCTGGACGGCATGACTCGGTTGACCATGAGCTGAAAGGCTAGTATTTCATAATTATTGCAGGTTGTGCCTGTAGCCGGTCCAAAAAAATTGAGAAAATGATTTATTACGAGCTGCAACATCAGACGCTGGTTCCTTTAACGGTCCGTAAAAATAAACCGCTCAGAATGATTTTCACTAGACCTAGATCACCGTGACCAATTGTGTTTTTATGACACTATATTTGATCTGTTTAAAATAGAAAATAGAAAAAATGAAAATACAAGCATATTTTTATTATTTTCTGCAATCTCAAGGTGTTTCAAGGAATAAATGTGGAAAGTCCCTTTGATTTTAACACTTCCAATGAAAGCAATCAAATCGTTGATCTGATGAAAGAAGTAAAGCGCAATGTTTGTAGAGCTGCCACATGACTAGAATTTCTTCCACATTTCCTTTTTATCATATTCATATCCATTTAGTCCATAAAAATCACAATCTCACTAAAATTTAAAAGACATTTCTGACCGTTTGAATTGAACCAATGACGTCCTTGCACACATGTCTTCTGAATCAAAAAAGCTGTTACTAATCCTAACATTTTGGGGTAAAACTAAATGCAAAAGGATAGGAATTTTAGCCAAAATATACACTACCAGTCAAAAGTTTTTGAACAGTAAGATTTGCAATGTTTTTCTTTAAGAAATCTCTGCATTTATTTGATCCAATGTACAGCAAAAACAGTAAAATTATGAAATATTTTGATTATTTAAAAAAAAATGTTTTCTATTTGAAAAAAAATTTAGACAATTTAAAGCATCCTTACTAAATAAAAGTATTAATTTCTATAATTTATTTCCAAAAACAAAAAAACAAAACAACAACAAATATATATATATATATACACTGACTGAAATGCTGATCTTTGGATCTTTCTATTTATCAAGGAATCCTAAAAAAATACTCAACTGTTTTTGTAAAATTGCTAACAATAATAATAAATGTTTTTTGAGCAGCAAATCAGCATAATAGAATGATTTCTGAAGGATCATGTGACACTGAAGACTGGCATAATGATGCTGAAAATTTTGTTTTGATCACAGGAATAAATTACATTTTAAAATATATTCAAATAGAAAGCAGTTATTTTAAATAGTAAAAATATTTCACATTATTACTGCTTTTGCTATATTTTGGATCAAATAAATGCAGGCTTGGTGAGCAGAAGAGACTAAAAATCTTACTGTTCAAAAACTTTTGACTGGTAGTATATAAAATATTCTTAATTAAACCTTTGATTATGTGAAATTAACCTTTATAAATACAATAGCATGATTAATGCCATGCTGTTTACTTTATAAATCTTGTGATTTTCAGTTCTAATCAGTGTTGGGGGTCACACGTTACAAGTACAGTAATCAGATTACTTTTTTCAAGTAACTAGTAAAGCAATTTACAAAAATATCACGTTTGGGGGTTTTGTTATTAAAAAACAAATAAGCAAGCCTAGCTCAGGTGACAAAAACGCGAAAGTGATGTAATGCATGACTTTCCATAAAAAGTAACTATGTAACACAATTAGTTACTTTTATGGAGTAATGCAATATTGTAATGCATTACTTTTTTTTAAAGTTACTTTCCCCAACACTGATAATGTACTCACCCCATGTCATCCAAGATATTCATGTCTGTCTTTCTTCAGCCAAAATAGAAATGTAGGTTTTTGAAGAAAACATTTCAGTATTTTTTACCATATAGTGGACTTCAATGGGGATCAACAGGTTGAAGGTCCAAATTGCAGTTTCAATACAACTTCAAAGGGCTCTACACAATCCCAGCTGAGGAATAAGGTCTTATGAAGTGAAACGATCAGACATTTTCTAAAAAAAAATAACTTTTATATACTTTTTAACCAGCGAGCACAGAAGATAGCAATGTGCTGAAACGTCTGCATGCTCATGTCTGTCTGTTTTTAACTTACATGACCTTTGCACTTTTTGCAAGATGCAGTTTATAAAATGAAAAAAGTTGTTTTGTAGACTTTTCCAGTCTTGAGAGAATCAGTGTGCGGTTAGCCACCCTCTTGTTCTTTTTCATATAATTTTTAACCATAAATTACATAATCATTTGGAAAGGTCACGCTTGGTTAGTTCTTAATCTGTGTACTTCAGTTCAAAAAGGTAGTGTAGGACGAAAAATTCCATCTCATTTTCTCCTTAAACTTCAAAATGTCTTTTTTTTTTTTTGTAAAGGGTGTTTGACTTTCTTTGCACGTTCGCTTTGTAAACACTGGGTCGGTACTTCCGTCTACGTCATGCGTGACCTTTCCAACGTGATTACGTAATGCGTGAGGTCAAGCTAGTGCAAGATGAGCATTAATGGTTAAAAAGTACATACATTTTTAATGTTTTAAAAAATTGTTTCACTAGATAAGACCCTTATTTCTCAGCTGAGATCATGTAGAGCCAATGTGAAACTGCAATTTGGATCTTCAACCCATTAATCCCCACTGAAGTCCACTATATGGAGAAAAATCCTAGAATGTTTTCCTCCAAAACCTTAATTTCTTTTCAACTGAAGAAAGAAATACATGCACATTCTTTAATAAACCAAACAAATGCATGTTTTAGTTTTTCGTTTTTTCGTTTTTCATTGCTCCCAAAGAACAACATCATATTAAAGACGGAGATAGAAAACATTAAGGAGTTTCCGTGGTCCAAGAATATTTTATGGGCCACTCTAGGGTTTGTCACGTTAACAGCCTTCCTCTACTCATAACCCGTCTGCAAAACACAAGGGCCCAGTCTCTACATTTTATAGACATGTTAGACTTACGTCCATTAGCAAATCATGAAACAGCCACTGAGAAGAAGGAGAAAACGCATGTTATTTTCTTAAGTTCAATGTAGTAGCTAATAAACGTCATCACAGATAGAGTCACACAAATACAGAGCGTATAAAACCACTAAGACTCATTGATTGAACGCTTGTTTTTAGAAGGTGAAAATATGAGAGCAGGCAAATGCTTGTAATACAAAATACATTCTTTAATCTGTTTAAATCAATGTAAATACACAATGAGACATAACAGCACTGTTACAACAGGAACAAAGTAAGGACTAACCCAGGATATCAGACATTAAACAAATACACAACGTGGGCTCTGCGAAGAAGAAATGTGTTTTGAAAATAATTTAATAGAAATAGTTCTGCGTGGGGGTTTTCATATCTGTGGTAAAAACAAAGATTGAGGAAAATGGAACCACACCATGTTATTATGACACAGTAAGCTGAGAGTAAAACAAAAGGTTAAACGTCTTTATGCTACTTTATTCATGTCCCCGTCTGTTCCTTTTTACCAATATATACATGATATACAACTGCTTCTTAAATACATTTTGAAATTTTTGCACTTTATTTACAATATAAGAGCTTATTAGTTATTACTTTTATTCTAGCTAAAAGGTGGTGTGGAATTTTTAAAGAACGAAAGTATTATGATTCATAATGTCATCTGCACATTCACTGAACAGCACTGTAAACAACTTCCCTTGAAAATCAGAACCTATATAGCATTTCTGATAGAATAGTAAGAGTAAAATATGAACTACTGATCATATTTCTTAGGCAAATGCATTACTAGTGTGTGACTACCTTGAAAACATACTACTGTTCTTCTGTTTTGGTGTTATGTACACATAGGATCATTTTATTTTTTTTATACAAGCAAACTCAAAGTGCACTTTCAGAAGAGCAGATGTCGAAAATTTAGAAAAAAGCCAACTAAAAATGTTTGTTTTCACACAATTGTGACCCTGGACCACAAAACCAGTCATAAGGGTACATTTTTTGAAATTAGGATTTAGACGTCATTTGAAAGCTGAATAAATAAGCTTTCCATTGCTGCATGGTTTGTTAGGACAAAAATTTGGCAGAGATACAACTATTTGGAAATCTGAGGGTGAAGGTGCCAAAATAAAAAGTATAATAATATTATATAATATTATATAATTATAATCTAAATAAAGTTTAGATATATTTACGATAGAAAATTTACTTGGCATAAAAGAAAAACTGATAATTGACACATACAATGTATTTTAGGCTATTGCTGCAAATATACCCGTGCTGCTTAAGACTGGTTTTGTGGTCCAAGGTCAGAATTATTAGTGAACAAAATAACCTAGTTAATATTTTAGTGGTTATGCAGTGAAAAACTCATATGTGCATGAAATATGTTGTGGAAGAACAGAAACCGAATCAGAGCAAACTGACAGCACGGACATCCTGAAATAATGCCAGCGAAATCAGTGATAAATATGGCTTGTAAATCAAATGAAACTCCACAAGATAATCTTAAAAAGAGGCCCGGAGTGCTTCCTCAACAGCTACGGCTGAGCGTCCCGCCATATCGGTTCGTTCCCATCCCAAACCCACACATTCATCTGTATCTCACCCTTTCTTTATCACAGCTGTAAGTAAGTCCTGGAGAAAGGAGTCTTCGTCCTCCACTCCTCCCCCAGCGGGACGCAGGGGCCCCAAGGTGCGGCTTGTATTGCAGGGGCCCTCCCGTTTCAGATCCTCTGGCACACGTGCAGCCTGGACCTGGAGAAGGAGGTGGCGTCTTTCCACACCTTGCAGGCGAGTCCTTTGGCGCAGTCGCAGCGCTGGAAGATCTCCAGGCTGTGGGTGCCTTTCTTGCGCTGCTTGGTGCAGACTTCGCCCTGCCGCAGAACAGGCTTGCAGATTTTCGTCCAGAAGTGGCGGGCGCAGCAGTAGCCCTCCGAGCAGTCGGACGATCGCAGGCAAGGGTCGCCCTCGTGACCTGCAGGTGAAAGAAGGAGGCAATGACATTACTGTAACTCAAACAGAAATGCAGAACGCTAATGGCGTCATGGGTTTGATATCCACTTTGGATATCACTTTGGATAAAAGCGTCTGCCAGATGCTGAAATTCATAGAATCCTTAGAACTTAAGGCTAGTTACTTTGTAAACCAATATTTCTGGTTAAATGTTCCCTTTTTTCCCCGGGAATCTGGGAAGATTTCATCATTATTTTCTCATTTACATGAAATGTAATAGAGCCTCAAAAAAAAAAAGAAAATCTCATTAATTCACACTCATAGTGTTCTAATAGAACACAACATTTTTGAAGAATTATACATTTCTCAATATTTTGATTTTTTTGCACCCTCAGATTTCAGATTTTCAAATAGTGTCCTGTCCTAACAAACCATACATCAATGGAAAGCTTATTTATTCAGCTATCAGATATATAAATCTCAGTTTTCAGATGTATAAATCTCAAAAAATGTAAACTTATGATTGGTTTTGTGGTCCAGGGTGACATATATTTATTTAAATCAAAAAATTAAAAATTAAAAGGAATAATTTGAAAATAAAAATGCGTACTATTTTTTTTATTTATTTATTTATTTATTTTTTATATATATTTTTACCTGCATGTTATATGACAATTAACCGATATTATTAAATTTTTGAAATATTAGCATCAAATCTTAGAGGCTACTTTGACTAAATATTTTTGGTCTATATATTTATTTAAATAAAAAATGTAAAATTAAAAGAAATAATTAGAAAATAAAAATATGTACTAAATATATATATACTATATATTTTTTTTGTTTGTTTGTTTTGTTTTGTTAATTGGTCTATAAATTTATTTAAATCATAAAAGAGTAAAAATTAAATACATACTATATATATTTTTTAAATTGGTCTATATATTTATATAATCATAAAAGAGTAAAATTAAAATAAATTGAAAACAAAATAACTAAAAAGTTTTTCTTCTTGCATGTTATGCGACTATTAACTGGTATAAATAAATTATTTAAATTTTAGCATAAAATCTCAGAGGCTGCTTTAAGGAAATATTTTAGGTCTATATATTTATTTAAATCATAAAAAAGTAAAATTATAAGAAATAATTTGAAAATAAAAATACTTGCTAAAAAGTTTTTTTTTTTTACCTGCATGTTACGCAACCATTAACTAATGTCATTAAAATATTTAAAAATTAGCATAAAGTCTTTAGTGCATTTGAGTTTGCCCCAGGGCAACTATATATTAAATATAGTGAAAAAAATATCCTGGAAATATTCACAAAAAATGCTAGTTTGTTACATTTAAAGTCGACATGAAATGTCCATTTATATTTTTTATTTTTAAAAAGACTTTTTTGACCTTGTAATGCTTAATTAAAATACCATAACTCTATCTTCTGGTGAAATGTCAGACTTTTAGCTGATGAAGAACAGTATATTGGACTTCTCAAATCACTCCGTGTAAACCCTGCTGCTTTCTTCCATTCGACTCCAACATCTGCCATCTAATAAACAATCTACAGTTTTTCTTTTGTGTGTACGTCACCCTACCATAACTTTGTGACTATACAGTAAGTATCATCCCTACATCAGTCAATGAAACATTGTGTGTATGCAATGTCTCACGTACGCTACGTCTTCCTATCTCTCATGCAAATATTCTCCACAACGTTCAAATGAAATCAGAAAATAAAGTGCCACCATATACGTCACTGTTACCGATAGTCATCTACTTACAAACAAATGCAAAACAATTTTCCAGTGGTTGGTCTTCAATAGTACAGGCTGAAAATAGCATGGGTTATTTTTATGTTGTTGTTGTTGTTGTTGGGTTTTTTTTTTCTCCCAAAGGGAATGGTGTTGAAAAGAAATTTTGTATTAAATTACAAATTAGGTTTGGCGTTCTTAGCTGCACTTCAAAGTGAATATTTCAGATAAATGTCTTCTAGACATAACATGGCACTGTATGTTGTCTGTTGAGGTATTTTTGTAAATTGCCAGAAAACAAACCCTCATGTTGTTTTGGCTTTCTTATGAAATGCTAAAGCATTTTCTGCACTCAATTATACCAATTTCAATTGCATTACTCGGACTGTATACAGAAACAGTGTTGGGGACCCTAATTGGAGCAAATCATTTCCTGATATATTAAGAAATTTGGCCTAGAACCTGATATGCTTGGCTAATGGTCTGCTTACACTCTTCAAAGGGATAATTAGTGAAGCATATGTTTATTATGTACATAAATATTACCTAGTTGTGCAAGTTTCAACAATTCAACAATTCACCATGAAATCTTTTCCTGCCAAAGGCCTTTAAACACAAAATAGTAGGCTTCCTGTAACAAAACCACAGTTTCCTGTCTGGTTTTCTCAATGCAAGCCATGGACATTGGCTTCCTCCAGATTGGATTGACAAAAATATACTATTTATTTGTTTATTTATTTACTGATTGATTGATTGATTAATAAAAAAGAACATCCAACATTTAGTGTCCCTCAGATGGCTTTTGTCTAAATCTGGTGTGGTTTAATTTATGTTTGAGCGTGACTCTGCTGTCATGTTACTGAGGCGAGAATACGGAGGTGTGGGAACAGCACTGCATTGTGATCCTTCCTTCACCGGCCTCCTGCTGTGGTTAAATCTTCCAGATATACGAGCTGCGTGTAGTTACAGCCAAATTTGTGGCCCCGCCGTCCCCCTCAACACATGCACGTAACCACATCCAGTGAATCAACCCATTGCAGGCATAGTTCATAAGTGAGTAGGAAAATGAAACACTGTTCACTGACTGCCTCATGCATAAGGCACACAAAACTCCAAAATCACATGCTACAATCGCATTGCTCGAGATTATGTCACTTCCTGAACTCAAGGTACACAGTGAGCACCTTCGAGGAAAAAATGAGTCAATGGAAAGTGTGTCAGGTTAGTACAGAAGCCCTTTTCCACCACTGAATAAAAAATAAAAAAGATAATTGTGACTTTCTCTCACAATTCTAATATAAGAAATAAGCTTGCTAAATAGTTCTGACTTTTTTCTCAGAATTGATACAAACTCACAATTCTGACTTTTTCTCAGAATTGTAAGATATAAACTCACAATTGTAAGTTATAAAGTCAGAATTGTGAGATATAAACTTGCAATTCTGACAAATTAAGTTAGAATTGCGTGATATAAACTCGCAATTGCAAGTTATAAAGTCAGAACTGTGAGATATAAGCTCACAATTCTGAGAAAAAGTCAAAATTGCAAGATATAAATTCAATTCTGAGAAAAAAGTCAGAATTGCAAGTTTAATATGACTATTTATCAGAATTGCAAGATAGATATATAAGAAATAAAGTCGTAATTCTGAGAAATAATGTTAGAATCGTGAGATATAAACCCACAATTTTGACTTTTTTTCTCAGAATTGAGTTTATATCTCGTAATTCTAACTTGTTTTCTCAGAATTGTGAGATATAAACCTGCAATTCTGAGAAATTAAGTCAGAATTGTATGATATAAACTCGCAAATCTGAGAAATAAACGTGCTTTTTTCAGAATTGAGATATAAACTCGCAACTGTAAGTGATAAAGTCAGAATTGTGAGATATAAACTTGCAATTCTGACAAATTAAGTTAGAATTGCATGGTATAAACTCACAATTGCAAGTTATAAAGTCAGAACTGTGAGATATAAGCTCAGTTCTGAGAAAAAATTAAAATTGCAAGATATAAACTCAATTCTGAATCAAAAGTCAGAATTGCAATTTTAATATGACTATTTCTCAGAATTGTGAGATAGATATATATAAATATACAGAAATAAAGTTTGTAATTCTGAGAAATAAAGTCAAAATCACAAGATATAAACCCGCAATTTTTACTTTTTTCTCAGAATTGAGTTTATATCTCGTAATTCTAACTTGTTTTCTCAGAATTGTGAGATATAAACCCGAAATTGTAAGTTATAAAGTCAGAATTGTGAGATATAAACTCAATTCTGAGAAAAAAAGTCAGAATTGCAAGGCAAACTCGCAATTCTAACTTTTTTCTCAGGATTGAGAGTTTATATCTCACAATTCTGACTTTATAACCTGCAATTGTGAGTTATTAAGTCAGAAATGTGAGTCATAAAAGGTCACTTCCAGAATTGTTAGATAAAATGTTGTAAACTTTAAAAAAAAAATGTATTCAGAGGTGGAAACAGCTTCCAGGTTAGAGGTCTCATTATGCCAAAAAGTATTTTTCAAGTCCTAAATAGCTTTTCACAAACTGTGGTTCTCCATTTAGTCAGTTTCTCACCTTTAAGAGAGATCTTGGCATGAGCTTTGCCGTTCCTCCTCCAGCCTTTGTCCTTGTGGGAAAGCTTATTGTGCTCCTCCATAGGTGACTTGTGTGAGGAGAGGACGCGCTCTGAGATGGGGATGCAGATATCTAAAGAAAGACAGAGAAAAGGTCCATTTAAACTTTCGTTGAAATGAAGAAATTGTGAAACCATGTTTATCTGCGATCAATCCAGGAACGTACAGTTGCTGCAGCGATTGCCAGGACAGCACATGTTGTCTCTGTGGCAGCGCTTCTTTCTCCTTCGGCATGTGAGGCAGCGGGATGGGGCGTGCTGAGGACTGTGGCAGTACGTCCCAACTGTGCACTCTTTATCACTACTGCATGGATGCCCCTGAGAAAAGAATGAGAAAGACTGATCAGATCGGGTTTGTCTCCACCAAACCATGTTTTCAATAAAGATAAAATATTAGGAATTATGAGTGACATTTGAAATTTATTGGATCCCATATTTGAATTAGATTATTTCAACCATCATTTATCCTTGACACCAGCCATATTTTATTTTAATTTTTATGTGACCGCAGAAAATTCTGGATGAAACTACATGCAAAATAAGCAATTTGATTAAATGTGTTCTGCGCTTCCCATAATAAACTTCTCATGGTGGGAATGTGATGAAAATATTGCATTCTGCTACAGAATACTATTTTTTTCCACAATGCTGAGAACATTTATCGCTATCCCGACTGAGTATTATCCCACTTCTTAGATTGCTACTTACCAAATAAATGCACAAATTATTGATTAGACTGATTTCCATAAAGAGTAGACTGATTTGCAATGTTGCAACGGATGACGACCAATCAGGCTCGGAAAATAACAATGGCTTGTGGCAAAAACGCTACCAAAATGAACAAAAATGCCCCATTCAAGACAAAGGGCCCCTGCACTATTAAACAATAGTTTATGCTTCTTGCAATTAAAATGAAATGTGAAAATAAATGAAAAGTGCCAGTTTGCGAAATTACATTTGCATTCGCTCACACTGCATCAGATTGCTTTTACATGCTGTTTTGTGCAGCGTTAAGCCTTGTAGCCAGTGGTGAAAATGTACCAATCAGAAGGTGCTTAGAGTAGGCAGCTGTGAAAACGCACCAATCAGAAGTCACTTAGATTAGTCAGCATTGAAAACGAACCAATTAGAAGGTGCTTAGATTAGTCAGCAGTGAAAACGAACCAATCAGAGGCACTTAGATTAGTTAGCAGTAAAAACAAACCAATCAGAGGCACTTAGATTAGTCAGCTGTGAAAACGCACCAATCAGAAGCCACTTAGATTAGTCAGTAGTGAAAACGAACCAATTAGAAGGCGCTTCAAAACGCACCAATCAGAAGTCACTTAGATTAGTTAGTAGTGAAAACTAACCAATTAGAACGCGCTTAGATTAGTCAACAGTGAAAACGAACCAATCAGAGGCACTTAGATTAGTCAGATGTGAAAATGCACCAATCAGAAGTCACTTAGATTAGTCAGCAGTGAAAACGAACCAATTAGAAGGCGCTTAAATTAGTCAGCAGTGAAAACGAACCAATCAGAGGCACTTAGATTAGTCAGCTGTGAAAACGCACCAATCAGAAGCCACTTAGATTAGTCAGTAGTGAAAACGAACCAATTAGAAGGCGCTTAAATTAGTCAGCAGTGAAAACAAACCAATCAGAGGCACTTAGATTAATCAGCTGTGAAAATGCACCAATCAGAAGTCACTTAGATTAGTTAGTAGTGAAAACTAACCAATTAGAAGGCGCTTAAATTAGTCAGCAGTGAAAATGAACCAATCAGAGGCACTTAGATTAGTCAGCTGTGAAAACGCACCAATCAGAAGCCACTTAGATTAGTCAGTAGTGAAAACCAACCAATTAGAAGGCGCTTAAATTAGTCAGCAGTGAAAACGAACCAATCAGAGGCACTTAGATTAGTCAGCTGTGAAAACGCACCAATCAGAAGCCACTTAGATTAGTCAGTAGTGAAAACGAACCAATTAGAAGGCGCTTAAATTAGTTAGCAGTGAAAATGAACCAATCAGAGGCACTTAGATTAGTCAGCTGTGAAAACGCACCAATCAGAAGTCACTTAGATTAGTCAGCAGTGAAAACTAACCAATTAGAAGGTGCTTAGATTAGTTAGCAGTGAAAATGCACCAATCAGAAGTCACTTAGATTAGTCAGCAGTGAAAATGCAACAATCAGAACCCACTTATATTAGTCAGTGCTGAAAAAGCGTTAATCAGAAGCCACTTAGATTAGTCAGCAGTGAAAAGGCACCAATCAGAAGCCACTTAGATTAGTCAGTGCTGAAAACGCAAGTCAGACGTCACTTAGATTAGTCAGCAGTGAAAATGCACCAATCAGAACCCGCATATATTAGTCAGTGGTGAAAAAGTCAGTGGAGAATGCACTTTGATTAGTTAGCAGTAAAAATGATACAATCAGAAGGTGCTTAGATTAGTCAGCGGTGAAAACGCACCAATCAGAAAGCGCTTAGATTAGTCAGCAGCCAATCAGAGGTGTTTAGATTAGTCAGCAGTGAAAACACACCAAACAGAACCCACTTATATTACTCAGCAGTGAAAACGCACCAATCAGAACCCACTTATATTACTCAGCAGTGAAAACGCACCAATCAGAACCCACTTATATTACTCAGCAGTGAAAACGCACCAATCAGAACCCACTTATATTACTCAGTGGTGAAAACGCACCAATCAGAACCCACTTATATTACTCAGCAGTGAAAACGCACCAATCAGAACCCACTTAAATTACTCAGCAGTGAAAACGCACCAATCAGAACCCACTTATATTACTCAGCAGTGAAAACGCACCAATCAGAACCCACTTATATTACTCAGCGGTGAAAACGCACCAATCAGAACCCACTTATATTACTCAGTGGTGAAAACGCACCAATCAAAACCCACTCATATTACTCAGCAGTGAAAACGCGCCAATCAGAACCCACTTATATTACTCAGCAGTGAAAACGCGCCAATCAGAACCCACTTATATTACTCAGCAGTGAAAACGCACCAATCAGAACCCACTTATATTACTCAGCAGTGAAAACGCACCAATCAAAACCCACTTATATTACTCAGCGGTGAAAACGCACCAATCAAAACCCACTTATATTACTCAGCAGTGAAAACGCGCCAATCAGAACCCACTTATATTACTCAGCAGTGAAAACGCGCCAATCAGAACCCACTTATATTACTCAGCAGTGAAAACGCACCAATCAGAACCCACTTATATTACTCAGCAGTGAAAACGCACCAATCAAAACCCACTTATATTACTCAGTGGTGAAAACGCACCAATCAAAACCCACTTATATTACTCAGCAGTGAAAACGCACCAATCAGAACCCACTTATATTACTCAGCAGTGAAAACGCGCCAATCAGAACCCACTTATATTACTCAGCAGTGAAAACGCGCCAATCAGAACCCACTTATATTACTCAGCAGTGAAAACGCGCCAATCAGAACCCACTTATATTACTCAGCAGTGAAAACGCACCAATCAGAACCCACTTATATTACTCAGTGGTGAAAACGCACCAATCAGAACCCACTTATATTACTCAGCAGTGAAAACGCACCAATCAAAACCCACTTATATTACTCAGTGGTGAACATGCACCAATCAGAACCCACTTATATTACTCAGCAGTGAAAACGCACCAATCAGAACCCACTTATATTACTCAGCAGTGAAAACGCGCCAATCAGAACCCACTTATATTACTCAGCAGTGAAAACGCACCAATCAAAACCCACTTATATTACTCAGTGGTGAACATGCACCAATCAGAAGCCGCTTAGATTAGTCAGCAAGTGCCAATTAGAGGCACTGGAGTCAAATCCCGGAGCTGTTGTTGAGTGCACATGTTCGCAAATTTCCTCATCATAAACAAAACAGTGCAGATACAATGTAAATAAAATATTAATTTCATAGCTTCAGTGATTATAACAGGACTTTTTGCATAACATGCTAAACTTGGCTAATGTCATGGACCCACATGTTTGTCTATGAAGCCATAATCTGACATGCCCAAAAATGAAACAATTTTTTTTTCTGTATGGATATTAATAATCATTATTACAATATAAGATTATATATAGAGAACAATAATCTACAATAATGTTATTTGTCATAATATTGTGTTTTATATGAGCTCCTGATTTTTGCATGTATAATTTAGCAACAATTTTAAACAGTCTATAGTTATTGACAACAGTTTAATATAATTTGAGTTTATATCATGGAATTCTGTGTAAAAAAAATTCTGAAAGCCAGAATTATGAGAAATAAGTCATAACTGTGAGGTAAAAAAAGTCATAATTACTTATTTTTTAATTCTGTGGCATAAACAGACTTCTGTAAAAAAGAGACCAGAATGCAGCACATTTTGTATTACAATTTCATTAACAGTACATAATGAACATAATGACACTGACAAATTGTCTAATGTGTGCTTTATATTTGTATACCTTTGAGTTTCAAGTCAAGCCCTGCAATCAAAATAAGCAAACCAGACCTTAAGCACCTTAATATAAGGTTAAATTACCCCAAAGTAAGATAAAACTGATAGTTGTAACTGAGCTTGACAATGTTATACAAATCACAGACTCCAGAACAGAAAGCAGCTAGTGAAGATTTAGCAAGGGAAATGCGTTACATCACCCGTAACAATCTGCAGTTTAGCGTCAAATGCAAAACATGTGTTCTGACAAGGGGAGAAGAATATCTCAATATCTAATAAGAAAAGAAACGAGTCTGTTATGTAGATTGACGGACCTTAGAGCGATATTCCTTTCTTATGCAAGTAACATTGAAAACACATGATGAAACCAGGCCAAACCACCAACGATACATTCATGAAACGAATAAGGAACGGATGAGGCTCATAAAAATGTTTAAATACTAAGAAGTTGCTGACCTCAAAAATTCAGTGTTCATGACTGAGTACATTACATTAGCAGATGAATGAAGCATGTAAGACAATTCCACTCAGACATCATAAAAAATCAGTACGTTTTCCATCCTCTCGTTCGTTTCAGCTGTATGATGTGCTTAGACGTGAAACGTTGTCGCCTTTCAGGCTAAATCATGTCAGCCTAAAGATACAAAGTGAAAGAGACACATTGAATTTCGATTCCAGAGCTTCGAGTGTCACCCGCATTTCTCCATAGCATCGCATAAAGCGCCAGAGCCAATGCAGACACAAAATCGCGTCTGCACACAATCTGGCAACGCCATCACATCAGGATTTTAATGACCCGGCCAACGCTTGGATACGACTCGTTGATCCTCATCCCTCATTGACTCCACAGTCTGTTTTTATTCCTCCCATACAGTACATTCATGTGTGAGATAAGTGTCACGATGATAAGCTCAGAGACAGACGGTGATGAGGGATGCCCACTGGCCCCTGTGTCACCGCTCTCATGCTAGCAAAAAAAGGCGGACTTTGAAGACTAAACGTGCCATGCCTTTGAAAACCGTCTGCCTATCTGTATTCTCCCTCATGCTTTCAAAAAACATTTAAGGATTGATATCAGGTAATACCCAAACTACGTCAAGTCTTATCTTGTTAGTAGCGACAGATAAGCATGCCGTACTTTAGCAGGCAGATTTGTAAACTGTCTGAAATATTAAGGCATTAAAATGTAATATTTTATATCAGTTTATAATAAAAATATATTTTTTATTTAAACTGAATTATATTCATAATATATTTTTATTACAAAATAAAATGTTAAATAAAATAAATTTTTTAAATACTATTAAAATACAATGGATTTAGCATATTTCCTTTGTATTTACTTTAGCAAGTATTAAAATGTAATTTTATATCACATAATGTTTACACCATTTTTATCAGCTTATATAAAAAATCGTATTTTTTTATTATTTATTTAATATATTTTTTAGAATATAATATATTAAATATATAATATTAAATTTAAAAATACAGTTATATATATATAATTGTATTTATAATATATTTTTATTACAAAATAAAACATTTAAAAATACAATTAAAATACAATGGATTTAGCATTGTTATTTTTCAAATTATTTATTTAATATATTTTTAGAATATAATATATTAAATATAAAAATACATATTTTCCATTTTATATATATATATAATTTTTTTATTATTTATATAATTATATATATATATATATATATATATATATATATATATATATATATATATATATATAATTATGTTCACTATACATTTTATTAGAAAATAAAATATTAAATGATATAAAAATTAAAATACAATAGATATTTAGCATTTTTCATTTTTTCATATATATATATATATATATTCATATATATTTGTAATATATATGTATATATATATATATATATATTACAAAATAAAATATGAAAGAATATAATTTGTAATATGAAATAAATATGACATACTATAAAAAAATGTTTTAATATACTTATTGTTATTTATACGCACACACACATAATTATGTTTACCATACTATATACTATTTTCATTAGAAAAAATATACAAATATAACGATTAAAAATAGATAATAAGAAAAATAAGAAAAAAATATTTTAAACTGCTATATACTAAAAAATTTGCTCTTCTCTGTAAAAAAAAAAAAAAAACATGATAAAAACGTACAATTCTCCCAGCTACATTTGAGCCTAAAGTAGATATTGTACACTACAGCTTACAATAGAAACATCTTTCATTTTAATTATACTGCAACAGATACAAATCTTTTTTTTCCAGCTACCTTTGAACCTAAAGTAGATATTGTACACTACAGCTTACAAAAGAAACATCTTCAGTCTAATTTCCGTCTACAACTATAGGATTGCAAGGCTTTCTTTGAACCCGCGTCTAAGTTCATCTACACAACAGACTCAGACAAACCTGAATAGGGTTTTCACACATAAAACCGTGTCTCACACATATGTTCCTCTAGGGCCCCGGGGCCCGGCTTAACTTGACCTTGCAAAAGCAAAGCTGACATCTGACACCATGAATGGTGTTAGTGAATTGAGAGGGTTTTCAAGAGTAAAATAAACTATGTCACTGAACAAACAAACCTTATCCGCCCTCAAAGGGCATGGCCCTATGGCTATCAGATTGCATAGGAAAGCTGCGCACTCTCCCACTGTTTAAAGCACAACTTGAAGGCTAATCTCACCAGAATGAAAAAACATCTGTAACAAACCCTTAAAGGCACTACTGATACAAACAATGGGAATATGAGTTCATAAATAGTCTAGACAACAAAAAAACACCACTTAGTACTCTATTTCACTTCCCAACAAAGATTTTATTGATAGTACAACAAAATGACCTTGTTGGTTTATCTATGTATTTTATCATTGTCGTGCTGCCTCTGAGAATTATCGGAAATGTTGTGTTGTTGCAAGAATATTATTTTATAAACCAGCAAAATCTCTACTAAGAAAATTCAGTCAAACCAGCCTAAGCTAGTTTTCTGATCTTAGCTGTTTTAGCTGAATTAGTTGGACTCTCAAACTAACTGAAAACTAGCTGAAAAGTTACCAAAACTCCTCTAAAAAAGCCAACAGACCATCGTGATCAGGTTGGGAGACCAGAAACCCATCTGAAGTTGGTTAAAGTATGTTTTTAAGCAGAGATAAGTACTATTTTAAGTCAACAGCAATAATTAAAAAAAAACACACACACACACACACACACACACACACACACACACACACACACACACACACACACACACACACACACACACACACACACACACACACACACACACACACAATTTATTAAATATATATATTCGTTTTATTCTTTTTCCAATTATTTTATTGTTTTTATTTCTTTTTTTTTCAGTTTTTCCACTTTTATATATATATATATACACACACACACACACACACACACACACACACACACAG
This sequence comes from Garra rufa, assembly GCF_049309525.1. Classification (NCBI taxonomy): domain Eukaryota; kingdom Metazoa; phylum Chordata; class Actinopteri; order Cypriniformes; family Cyprinidae; genus Garra; species Garra rufa. The sequence continues at coordinate 11,538,980 of NC_133366.1, forward strand.
ATATATACATACAATTTTTATTAAATATATGTATATTAATTTTATTCTTTATTTATTTCTTTTTCCTGTTTTTTTCACTTTATTACACACACATACATACATACATACATACATATATATATATACACACACACACACACACACATACTATTTTTTATTAAATATATATATAATTTAAATCTTTTTTTATCCTATTATTCTTTTTTTATTCTTTTTTTTCAGTTTTTTTTACTTTTAGTATACACACACACACACACACACACACACACACATATATATATATACTGTATATACACACACTATATTTTTAATATATAAATGAATTATATTTTTTTCTATTCTTTCTTTCTTTTTATTTCTATTTTTTCAGCATTTTTTATTTCATTTTACTTTTTCATTTTTATTAGTAAATTTTTCTATTATTTTATTATTTTTATTTCTATTTTTTCAGCTTTTTTAGTTTTTCAATTTTATTACTATATATATATATATATATATATTTGTGTGTGTGTGTGTGTATATATATATATATATATATATATGCATATACATACACACATACACACACACTCACACACTCATTTATTTAATATATGTATATATTGTATATTTTCTTGTTTTTTTAGTTTTTCATTTTTATTAGTTGTTCTATACAGTTTTTATTACAAAAATATTTTAGTTTTGTTTATCAACTAAATAAAACTGAGAAATGTTTTTTATATTTTAAATCAGTTAACATTTATTTTATTTCAATTAACTTTATTTAACATAACATGCTTCTAATTTTAGTTAATTCTAACAACCCTGGTTTGTGTCACATGGGTACTTTTCAATGAGCATGGCTAATTGGACGCTAAGCGTTACATCCATGGAATTCTGGGAATGCTACAAAGATGCAATATCATGCCTTACCACTTTAAATCATGGTCAGAAACCCATGCTGATTATACCTTCTAGGCTGTCTTGTTCCTTAAATGAAGTCAATCCAGATGATTAGCCTGGTTAGCGCTAAAAAGCCGCCACACCTCTGCCTGTTTTATTTCACCCTCTCAGCTCGTTAGCATCACTAAACAGTCACTTAACCTCAGAGGGAGCAGGAGAGGGCAACCCACCTCGCCTCTTTACAAGCCAGACCCAAACAATCCCCCGCCCCGGCCCTACTCGTTAACGGAACCTCAGCGGCAAATTAAATAAGAGGAAAAGTTAAAAGTCCCAAAGCTGCGGCACTGATGTGAAACAGCTCTCGTGTTCCTGTGGAATACTAGCCTCTTCCCCTCTAGTCGAGAGGTTAATGTGGTGAACGAGTCCTGCCAATCCCAATATCCCTCTTTTCGGGTTGCCCACAACTGGAAACCACCATTAACTCCCCCCCTTGAACATTTACTCTAATCGTCTAGAGTGACTGACTTTGGTTTGTTTCAAATGTAGGTTTATTTTATTTGTGGACAACATCTGACACGAGTTTCGCCGTCAAAGAGTTAGACACATTTAAATTAAGTTGTAGCTACTAATAAAACTCCGACATCGTGGCTGCGGGCCAGCTTTGCTTATAGCATGAAACGGCAAACCGAATTCTGCTTGTCCCCTTTAGGACGGATGTATGAAACTGGGTGGCCGTTTCTCTTGCCTGCCTAATTTGCAGCAGTTGGGAGAACGCCAGTGTGGGAGATTTATTGGGAGCTTGTGTTATAATCTTCACCATATCCTTGAGAGTTAGAGGACTTGAGAGGAAACATTTCAGCAGCTGTGTAATGACATATAAAAATGTAAAGCATTCTTCAGACAGCTCAACCAGATGGGAGAGAAAAATGCAGGGAAAGTGACTACAAGGACATAATGGTAAATTAACTCCAGGCACACTTCTGGGTGCCATCATTAACTTTTTAAAAGATATTCAGTGCTTATATCATTTGCACTATATTGGCTAAGGAGCCTAATAGGGCTTATCATGTCATTTGCATTGCCATTTAAAAACTGAAACCATATTATTTTCTATGCTAAATAAGTCTTGGTATCAAAATGCTACTTTGCATCCACCTGACTCGAGATGGTGCTATAATAAGCTTATTTACATTTTTGTGAACATCTCCGAAACTGCAGGGGGTAGAATAATTTTTTTTCTTCTTTTGACTTTTTTTTTTAAATGTTTTTGTTGTTCAACATTTCTATCTGTAAAATGTTTGTGCCATTTTAAATTCTATTTCTCAAACTTTTCCTAAAGTGTTAGCCCAATCTACACTAATGTTATGTAGCAACATCTTGAAACAAACAGATCTGCTACTGTTGGTTATTTCCGTTTTTGTAAATTATTGCTGCTGAAAAGCTAGTGCTGAAACTATATATATGCCGATATGCTTCTGCAAGTATTTAAGACATACTGCTGCTGGACAAGTAGCATATATAATAACCCGTAGCAGGTGGAGCTGGGGAGGTGGAGGGTTTCAGAGGAACTCTGAAAGCACATTGCGAAATGCTCTATTTAATGCTAACCATCTAGAGTTTCATTACAAAACTTGGCATTTAAATTAGAGCTTTTTGCCAAAATGTGGCACAACCCAAAGTCCAAAGTTAACAAAACTGATCTCCTAATAATACTTGATCTCCTGACAAAAACGTACCTGTGGGAACTTTTTTTACAAGACACGAAATATGTACCAATAAATCTATATCACTGCAGTTTCCAACAGAAATGAACACAGCGAGCACTTGTAATCGTTTTCATACACAGTTATTATCACAGCTCCATGTTTCACTTTCCAAATGTAACAAGCTTGCTCGGTGGCTCAGTCGTCATGGAATTGGACTTAGGATGCAGAATTCCTTGGGTATGAATCCCGTCAAAAGCATGACTCACAATGAAAAAGCTGAAAGATGAGAGATCGAAAAACAAGCTAAAATGGCATGCTTGCGATTGCATTTTTATGTAACATTCACTTTTGTTCATACTATCGGGTAGGTGTAGCGCAGATGGTACGTTATTTTAAAACGTTACAGAGCATTAGAGTTATAGCAGCACTCAACTAACATTTTAAGTCAGAACTGCTGTGACACGAACAAAACCAATGTCACATAAAACATACCATATGTACGTTCATCTGTTTTGGGGGGGGGGGGAATCAAACACTTAGAGCCACTCTGGACATTTCACATCATATATGTCACAAAGTGTACATGGCGGTACGTATTTCGCATCTTGAAAAAGTTCCCACAGATACGTTTTTGACAAAAAAAAAAAAAAAAAAAAAAAAAATCTACAAAAATGGCTACTAACAATCAATGCTCATGCCTGCTCATCATGGAATCATGTACATGCTATACAAAATCAAGATGCCTATTTGCATTTCAAATGTTACTAATATAAAATGGACCTAGAACTAAAGAAATTTCTCAAAGCTAAAGCTGCAATCAAGAAATTTGCCACCACAGCCCTGCATCCACATGACCTGTTCTTTCAAATCTGGTATTAAATTGAATACACTGTCACTGTAAACTATTGTACCTACAAATGATGTGTTGTCTGTGCTGATTTAGGGTGGCACAAAAGAGCTATGGACAATATAACTGATTTAACCATATGTTTACATCATTTACACACATCTACAATTTTGTTTGTTCCATCTATATAAATTACTACATAACACACTACATAATCTTAAAGTAAAATACACTATTCTTCAGAAAACAAACAGCTTAAACCAGTCTAAACTGGGTTTATACACCCAAAGTCTTTGCTGGTCTCATCAACCTGGTCAAGCAGGTTTGGTTGGTTTTAGATGAGTTTTGGGCACTTTGGGGCACCTTAAATGACCTAAGACTAGCAGAACAAGTTTCTAGCAAGGTATAACATTTCCAGAGTTATCTTTAATTAATATAATTTAATGTCCTAAGCAATTCTGTCAGATTTAGAGAGCGCCCCAGGTATAGAAAGTTGGGATCTGTCCACAATATCTGCAACATCTGCAACAGGAAACTTCCAAATGAGACAACAGTCGCTCTGTTAGCAATCTACAAAGTTGTTAGCAATCTACATTTGGATAAGCAGCTAAATGTAGCATGACATTTAACTAATATTGGACTGTAGTGGTTTCCACATGTATGGCAGAGGTCTGATCATCCAGACCACCTGCGTTTATGGAGATGGTAAAGTGG
>NC_133366.1:11548128-11593715 GCF_049309525.1 Garra rufa
ATGTTTGGATTAACTTACTACTGTTACTATTTCTGCAGTATATAGTATGCGTACTGTGCACACTACGTAAACAGAACTAAGGTCACTGGACAAAAAATTGACAAACAGTTGCATTTTTTTAAAATAAAGGTTCCAAAAGAGAATATGTCATAGAAGAACCATTTTGGTTCCCGAAAGAACCTTTCAGTGAACAGTTCATAAAAAACCTTTTCCACTATAAGAAACATTTTTTACAATTAATGGTTCTTCATGAAACCATATTCACCAATAAAGCCAAGATAAAACAAGTCTGAGGGTGCAAAAAAAATATTGAGAAAATTGCCTTTAAAGTTGTCCAAATGAACTTCTTAGCAATGCATATTACTATTGAAAAATTAAGTTTTAATACATTTATGGTAGGACATTTACAAAATATCTTCATGCAACATGATCTTTATTTAATATCCTAATGATTTTTGGCATAAAAGAAGATTTTGAGCCATACAATGTATTTTTGGCTATTGCTACAAACATATTTGAGACTGGTTTTGTGGTCCAGGGTCACATATTTAGATGATGTACAGCAGCTATTACCATTTGCATGTTCATTCATTCAAATGCTGATGCAACTGGTTAGAAGAGTCTGCTGTGTGTTTTTAAAATTGTCGTTTTAGAGGCCAACCACTATTTCGTTTCACGCCAAAAATGAAACTTAAAATATAATGATGCCAAAAAATGTATAAAATATAATAAATATTATAATAAAATATAATAACCTGTGGTTAAGTGTCTAATTGAGGGACTAAAAGCTACTGCTTGTGAATAAGCCTGTTTGAGGTTTGAACCTGCAGCTTTTGGGTTTCCCACCCAGTTATTTAACCACTAAGCCAAACCACCCAAAATAAAACTTTTTATATCTAACATATTCTGTGTGGTCCTTCTCTGTGAGCATATTCAAGCACAACCCAAGATGACAAATGAAACCTGCGTTTTATGCTGCCTTCATGTGATATGGGAAAGATGATGCTTTCCACTTGTGAAGTGGAAATTACCAGTGTGTCGTGTTCAGGTGCTTTTGTTGTCGTAGTGAAGAGAAACATGGCGGACTCGGAATTTGTCCTCACATGCTATTTGGGTAAAAGTTTTAAAACGGTTATAAACTCCCTAAAACTTATAAACTTCCTACAGGAAGAAAAGGATGCATCAAAACGCAAACGATAAATGATAGGCTGTATATCTTATTGATCATGAATAGTATCGTTTTTTTTAAAGACAATACTAACTAATGGTTCTGTTTTAGCTAGCCTATATAAGTTTTTATACAAGCCTAGATAAGTATATATATGTTATATAGCCTATATAAGTTTTTTTTTTAACTTTTAACATTATGCAATGTTTACCATTCAGTATAGTTTTGTTGCTGTCCGCCATGTTGAAAGGTCAAAGTTTATCCCATCTCGGCAACTCGGGTATCATAAAAAATTTCGAGCTTTCCAGTGGAAATTACAACGTGAGTGGGTGATCATGTGCAATTTCGATGTCGGATTTTGGTATTTACCATAATTACGATAGCACATGAAGGCAGCATTAGACCCACCTCAGTTGATATGTATAAAACAGGTCTATACATTAATAAAACCCTGGCACATAAAATATGCATCTTACTAAATTGAGTCATAATTGGAACATCAAAACAATTTGCTGTTGCATTTGTCCATTTCGTCGGAAGGATGTTTGAGATTTTAAACCCTTTGAAAACCTTTGTCCCAAATTATGTATTATGTATTTTTCAACAAATGATGAAAAACAGGTGTGTGTGGTTTCTTGTTTTATTTCTGTAAATCAATTACCCATAAAATTCTGATAGAAGTCATGGCTTTCTAGATAAGTGAATACGCAAAAGAAGCGTTTTATCTTTTGCCAAGATTAAAACAACAGGAAAACTGAAGCCATGATTTGCATTTCACAAACAAATGCTTAAATGACTAAATAAGCAGCAATGCATGGGTCTCAAACCGCTTTGCTCAATTTCATAATAATTTTGAAATTATTATTTTGGGCTGTGGTTTAGAAAATAGAAAATAATTATATATTTAAAAAATTAATAATACAAAATAATAATTTTAAATAAAAGATGAACAAATAATAATAATAAAATAAAGATACACAACCAGTCAAAAGTTTTTTTAAGATTTTTAATGTTTTTTAAAGAAGTCTGTTCTGCTCACCAAGCCTGCATTTATTTTATCTAAAGTACAGCAAAAACAGTATTTTTTTTTAAATATATTCTTTCTTATTAAAATACCTGTTATTTATTTTAATATATTTTAAAATCTAATTTATCCCTGTGAAGCTGAATTTTAAGTATCATTACTCTAATCACATGACCCTTCAGAAACCATTCTAATATGTTGATTTGCAGTTCAAAAAAACATTTTTATTATTATTATCAATATTTAAAACAGTTGAGTATTTTTTTAGGGTTCTTTGATGAATAGACGGATCCAGAGATCAGCATCTGAAATAAAAAGCTTTTGTAACAGTATACACTATACCATTCAAAAGCTTGTAGTCAGTATAATTTTTCTTTTTTTTTAAGAAAAGAAAAGAAATTAATACTTTATTTAGCAAGGATGTTTTAAATTGATCAAAAGTGATGAAAATACATTTATAATGTTACAAAATATTTCTTTTTCAGATAAATGCTGTTCTTCTGAACTTTCTATCATCAAAGAAACCTGAAAAAAATTCTACTCAGCTGTTTTCAGCATAATAATAATAATAATAAATGTTTTTGAGCAGAAAATCAGAATATTAAAATGATTTCTGAAGGATGATGTGACTGGAATAATGATGCTAAAAAATCAGCTTTGAAATCACAGGAATCAATTACATTTTAAAAAATTTATTTAAATCGAAATCAGTAAAAATATTTGAAAATGTTACTGTTTTTGCTGTATTTTGGATCAAAAAAAATGCAGGCGTGGTGAGCAGAAGAGAATTCTTTAAAAAACATTAAGAATCTTACTGTTCAAAAACTTTTGAATGGTAGTGCATATGGCAAATTTTATTTTATTTTGCAGTACTAATAACTGATTTTATTTGTAATAATCTGTATTAGTATAATTTTTGTTGTGGTTTCTGATTAAAACTACCAAACCACTCAAATCTTCATCAGACTAGTCAGCTGATTCAAAGAGCTTGTTCCTAAAAATTCCTAAATTCCGGGAAGTCTTGGTGGTGGAATTTTTCTCTGGAATGGTGGGTGAGCATGAAGAGACCGCGCTGTCTCATCTGATAAGCGCTCCTACACTGTCCCCTTTTTTTCCTGGAAGATGGATTGGGCCATTTCCCTAAAAGTCACAAAACGGTCAAAGCATGAATGTAGCTTCTTGACTTCTTAATGACTCAGATTTTTTTAATTGATAACACTGACCTCTCTTTAGTGAAGCGTTAACCACATGAAGGGAAGCTGCTGTTAAATTACAGCCTTAAAGGCATAGTCTCTGACTCAAACCCAAACAGCCTGATCTGCGTTAATACAACTACGCCTCAGGCTTTGAAGGCTTAGTGAGATGCATGTCACCTTTAAGGGCCGGATATTGAGAAATATTCGATGAGTTATCCGAAAAGACCTTGAATCCATAACATGGGGTTTTTCCTAGAGTTACACACAGTTTGATTTCAGCGCTGCATATTTTTAAAAGTGTTCACAGGAATCAGTGTGTGTTTTACATTTGTATCTTATCCATATGGTCTTGGATTTTAAGAAAAGCCCCTGAAGAAGCTGAATTTTTAGCATCATTATTCCAGTCTTCAGTGTCACATGATCCTTCAGAAATCATTCTAATATGCTAATTTAATACTCCAGAAATTATTATTATGATCAGTGTTGTAAACAGTTGTGCTGCTTATATTTCTTTTCAGGGTTCTTGGAAAAATAGAAAGCTTCTAAAAACAGTATTTTGAAAATAGAAATGGAAACTTTACTGTCCGTTTTGATTAATATAATGCATCCTTGCAGAAAAAATTCTCGCTGACTCAAAACTTTTGAACAGTTTTGTCTCTTTCAGTAACCAAAAACATTTCATATGAAAAATGACTCACTGTCACCGTGAAATTATATTCTCAACACATTTGACTTGTTATGAAACGTGATATTTTCAGTTTGGATTTCATGTTTAAGTTCTTGTTAATTCCCAGAAAACAGCAGTCATTTAGAAAGAACTGCTTTGTTTAAAATAAGGTAAATCTAAATTAGCGTTCTACACAGGAAGTGACGGGTCCCAGGAATTGCCGCTTGGAGCCAGTTCATCTACTTAGATTTACGATGTACCATGACCAAATCCTGTAGGCCCCAAACCGCTCTCATGATAAACCGTGATTTTACAAATATTCCACTAAATCAGTCCAGTCAACCATAAAACAGCAATGCTATCGTGTCGGTATGTTAATGGCATGCTGAAATGCAACTGAACACAACATACTTGAGTGCAATTATTGTTGTATAATTATAGCCGCGTGCACTCCTGATTGGGTTTGTCAGGAATAGGGTTTTAATTATAGACAAACAGATCTTTAAATGTAAATCAGACACAAAGTCACTGTTGTTTGTGTTCTGTTCTGCTAGTTAAGCTCTGCATATGTTTTTGAGTGTTTTGCCTTATACTGAGTACATGGTTAAAAGCCATCAACACTCAATTTTAGAGCAAATAAAACTCGACATCATATTCAGGTCGGGAGTTTTGGTTTTTTAAAATCGCTTACTTCATCAGAATGGTACAAAACCATTTTCAGAGCTGACAGAGCCTCTGGTTGGCGCGATTTTTGGTACTGACTAATTTAAGCATGATTGGTGTGTTTTCATCCCTGATTAATCTAAGCACCTCTATTCAGCGTGTTTTTAGTGCAGACTTATCTAAGAGTTGAAATGAAAATCAATTAACATGTTCAAGGCCCAGAAAGGTAGTAAGGACACCGTTAAAATAGTCCATGTGATATCAGTGGTTCAAACGTAATTTTATAAAGCTACAAGAATACTTTTAAAGAAAAAATGACTTTTTTTTAAACAATTCATTCCTTACTGCCTTTCCGGGCCTTGAACGTGTCAGTTGCATTGCTGTCTATGTAGGGTCAGAAAACTGTTAGGATTTCTTAAAAAATATCTTAATTTATATTCCCAAAATGAACGTCTTAGATAAAGGTCTTATGGGTCTGGAATGACATGAGGGTAAATAATTAAGAACAGAATTTTCAATTTTGGGTGAAGTATCCCTTTAAACTTTCTTCAAGGAACCATGGGTTCCAATAATTAACACATATTTTGAAGAGTGCACCATCATCTCCTTTCAAACCTGTCTGACTTTCTTTTTTTGAACTGTTTTTGTCCATACAATAAAACAGTGAATCACAACAACTTATTTGGGATTTGTAGGACTTTCTGAAATTCAGGCAAGTTCTGTGGACACAAATTCCATGTGAGCTTGGTTACCTCACACGTCAAAAGTTCTTCTTTCCTATTGTTGTCAGTTTGGTAAAATCACTGCAGTACAGCAGTCTTCTAATCCATCTTTTTTAAAGAGACAGATTTGCCTTATTCTGTCAAATCAACGCACTTGTGACTTTTGTTACAGACTTCCTCTGAATTCTTCAGTGCTCCCTCACATTAATCTGGCCACAGATCGGTATCTAAGGTGCTCCTTTGTACTTGGCTTACAAGCATTTGCAGTGACATCATTTTATGTGATCACTCACTGTCAAAGCTCGCAAGCTGCACAGGATTGAATAACTGCCACACAATGGCTCATTGTCCCTAAACATGAGATGTAGAAATTGCAGAAGCAGCAGGCAGGGACCGGGCACCCTGTGTATGACTTCCAGTGTCCATTTCAGCCAATGCTTTCGTGCCCAGCTGGCATGATAAGACAGCATGAAGTACTGCATGATTAAGTCATTTTAAAGATAACGTTTGAGATTTCAGGAGAATTTGAACTGTGTTATGAAATACAGTAAACTATCTAGACAAAATCATAGCACACTACTGAATTCCAGACAGTTTTGAAAAATAGATCAAATAGACACCTCATTTTGGCTCAATTCTCAGACAGAATAGTTATAGAAATTCCAATGTGCACTGCAGTCATCATCCTAAATGGGGAATGAAGTTAACTGTAACACAAAAAAGTTAACTATAAATATAATGATATACAGTTGAAATCAGGTCTCTTGTTCATCCTGAACAGTCAAACTGCCCGCTGTTCTTTAGAAAAATACTTAAGGTCCCATTCCAACAATGACTGTAGGATTTTGAGATGCAAGTTTCACACTGAGGACAGCTCATATGCAACTATTACAGAAGGTTCAAACTTTCACTGATGCTCCAGAGGAAAACATGATTTCATTAAGTCCTAGGGGTGTAAACTTTTGAACGGAATGGAGATGTGTACGTTTTTCTTATTTTGCCGAAATATATTTTTTCATTTAGTACTGCCCTTTCAGAAGCTACAAAAGATACTTACATGTTTCCCAGCAGACAAAATAAGTTACATTTACCCTGATCTTCAAATTCCAAAAGTTTTCACTCCCTCAGTTGTCCTCAGTGTGAAAAGATGGATCTAAAAACATACAGTCATTGTTGGAAAGGGTTCAAATACACAAAAATGCTGAAAAACCAAAGAATTTGTGGGACCTAAAGGATTTTTCTGAAGAACAGCAGACAGTTTAACTGTTCAGAACAAACAAGGGGCTCATGAACAACTATCACTAAACAAAAAACAGCTGTGGTTCATTCAGGTAAAAACACAGTATTAAGAATCAAGTGTATGTAAACACTTTTGAGTCATTTTTATAAATTCAACTATTATTTTCTCTTGTGGACTATATGTAAACATCATTCATGTGAAATATCTGATTCAGGTCAGTACTAAATAAAAAAGAACATGCATTTTGTATGATCCCTTTTATTTTGGTAAAATAATTAGCATTTTGCAGATTCTGCAAAGTGTGTGTAAACTTTTGACCTGTGCTGCAAAGCTGAATTTTCAGCATTATTACTCCAGTCTTAAAACAATCATTGTTTTATGCTCATTTAGTGTTTAAGTAAAATTATTATTATTTATGTTGGAAACAGTTGCCCAGCTTAATATTTTTTGTGGAAACGGAGCTACTATGTTGGCTGTGATTTTGCCTTTGGTGACATTTTACTAACTAACTGCTGCACTACAGAGAAGTCTTAGTTTTGGTCAGCCTACAACATTTCAGAAGTGTTGAAACACTGTTGAGGTGACAATTGATTCCAGAAGGCTTTTTGGGTGTAAAAGGAAGAATTGTGGGTAGCATAAAAAAATAACGTTCCATACTTTGCCATACCACAAGCATCTAACTGCTGTGATAGTTACTCCTGTTCTGACTCTCTTTCCTCCATAGGTCATTGACAAATGTTTGGATGAATAGTTTGGGTTTAAACGAGCATGGAGAGGTTCCAAGCGGAATTAAGAATGTCTTATCAAAATCTATCATTCTTGTTCTTGGACACTAACTACCAAGCTCTGGGCCGCAAGAGTGATGAGCAAGCGTACCATCACTAAAATACTCAAACCACCATTTAATAAACATTGAAACACAAATACACAGTGTCTAATGAAGTTTGGCTTCTCTACAGGGGAAGACTCCAATCTCTGCTATGACTCCCGGGCTGGGTTTGGGTATGAACTAAACACTAAATTAGCACATTTGCATTACCAGCGCACTAAATTGGAACATATATTCAAGCGTTTAGATTCAAACGCACCTGGCAGAAGAGTAAATCCATATACTGAGATATTTTAAATAGTGTGTGATGGTGCATAGCACATTGTAGCCATATGTTGGACTAAATGTTGCAATAGCTTTTAACACTTGTAATACACTTTTTATAAACTTTGTGTTTATCTGGTTCTGATTAGCCTGGAGAACACAAAGGTACCTTTTTCCCAAAGCAAAGGGAAGATTTTGTAAGAATGGTAAGCAGTTCCAACATGTAGGTCCCAAACCTGTGTGACTTTTTTTTTTATGTAGAACACAAAAATGGATTTTAAAAGATAAGTATATATTATAGTTGAGGTCAAAAGTTTACATACACCTTGCAGAATCTGCAAAATGTTAATTGTTTTAACAAAATAAGAGAGATCATACAAAATTCATGCGATTTTTATTTAGTACTGACCTGAATAAGATATTTCATGTAAAAGACTTTTACATATAGTCCACAAGAGAAAATAATAGTTCAATTTATGAAAATGACCCTGTTCAAAAGTTTACATACACTTGATTTTTATTACTGTGTTGATTCATGATTTTGACAACTGAGAGACTCATATGCAACTATTACAGAAGGTTCAAACGCTCACGGATACTTCAGAACGATGCATTAAGAGCCAGGGGGTGAAAACTTTAGGAATTTAAAGAGGGTAAATTTTACTTATTTTGTCTTCTGGGGAACATGGAAGTAGCTTTTGAAGGGCAGTACTAAATGAAAAAAATACAATATTTAGGCAAAATAAGAAAAATATACACATCTTCATTCTGTTCAAAAGTTTTCATCCCCAGCTCTTAATGCATTGTTTTCATTCTGAAGTTTGAACCTTCTGTAATAGTTGCATATGAGTCCCTCAGTGTGAAAAGATGGATCTCAAAATCATACAGTCATTGTTGTAAATGATTTAAATACACAAAAATGCTGAAAAAACAAAAATGTGTGGGACCTGAAGGGTTTTTCTGAAGAACAGCGGGCAGTTTGGCTGTTCAGGACAAACCAGGGACTCATGAACAACTCTACTAAAAAACACATCAATGTCAATGAATATTTACAGTAATTCTGGTGTTTTTTTTGTTCTTATATTAACAAAAAAGATCATATTTTGCTAAATGTACAGGTTAGTCACAAAGACATGAAAGTAAATACTGTAAATGACAACATTTAAGGGAACTATTTCTTTAAAATTATCTATTCAGTCTTCATATATGTTAATAAAGTGAGGGTCAAACCCACCAGCTGGGCTTTTGTATGATTATTAGCTCTATATGGTTCTGACCTTTCAGCTCAGCCAAAAAAGTCACTTTTGCCTTCTCTCACTCAACAGGCAACTTAAAAGGGATTTGAAAAGAAAGGAAACAGCCTAGATCAAATGTAATTTGTCTGAATAGTGAGGAAACACTTCTTTATTTTCAGTTCAAAGGGCCTCATAGAAGTCTGTAATACCGTAAGCAAACCCAAAGTACATTGAAAGACTATTCAGCAGCCACTTCCTCAAGTCATTAAAGGAAAACCTATACTGGCACGAGTCCAGAACCCATTCTATTATGAGTTTTAGATGGAGTAAAATGATATTTCCCAGACTAATCACATTTATCCAAATACTGATTAGAGAAATCATAACTTTACCTGTGTATTATTATAAAGCTTCCGCTAAAAAAAAAAACTCAATTACCATGTACAAAACAACTGGCCTGGCAACAAAACCAACAGTGGAATGAAATACAGTAATCAATGTATACCTTTGAGGTGATTGTCGCTACAATCCACTGAGCCACAAGATGGCGCCAGTTGCGTATGTAGGCTAACAAAAGAGCGCGAAAACGCGATCGGAAATGAGAAACATAAAAGCAACGCTTCTTTTAGTATTCAAATTAGCACCACTGGATGCAACAAATTCTCCAACACTCTTGAGATCACCAATGAAATCTAACAACTGTCTCACAAATGTTGTTTATTTTGTTTTAATAGCGTTAAAAAAAGCTTATTTTTGAGGCTAGACCAGCCACTTTAACTGTGTATTATTTTAACGCTTCCGCTAAAAGCTCAATTACCATGTGCAAAACAATTCGCCTGGCAATAAAACCACCAGTGGATCAAAATACAGTAATGTATACATATTCAAACGACCTGAATACAGTTTTGTTCATAGTGAAGTCCTTTGAGGTGATTATGGCTACAATCAATGAGTGACGCACAAGATGGCGCCATTTGCGTTTGTATGTAACAAATGAGCGCGAAACGCGATCTGATATGAGAAATACGAAAGCAACGCCGCTTTCAGTTATTCAAATGAGCATGCTAGACCTCAAATTCTCAAAAAAAAATTGTGAAATCACCAATGAAATATGACAACTCTCTCATGAATGTTGTTTCTTTTTTTCAAATAAAGTTTTTTTTTGACCAGCCACTTTACCTGTGTATTATTTTAAAGCTTCTGCAAAAAAAAGTCCATTACCATGTACAAAACAACTGGCCTGGCAACAAAACCAACAATAAAACAAAATATAGTAAATGTAAATTATTCAAAATACCTTAAGTCCTTTGATGCAGATGAGCACCGCTGGATGCTGGAAATTCTTCAAAACTGTTCGCCAATCTTATGATTTAATTTCATATTTAAAAATTATTATTGAAATCTGACAAGAACAGTCTCATAAATGTTTTTTTTTTTTTTAACTCAAATAGCGTTAAAATCGTATTTTGTACAGATTACACCAGACACTACCTATTCCATTTCAATAAATAAATATCACGTTATTTGGGTTGCTTAAACCCATGGACATGAAAAACGACTTGCGACAACAGTGTTAAAGTAGCACAATTCCGCAGTAAAATCGCAGACTTCATGGCTCTGTAGCAACAAACCTGGGACTTCTATGTATAGGTACCCCATTTAACCATGCAACGGCTGTGCAGGACTGTGGCATCTTGAATTATCATGATAAATATGGTGAATGATGTCAAGTTTTTTTTTTTTTTTGTTTTTTGGCATTTTTCCATTTTTTCTTGATAGGTCCACGGGGCAGGATTCGAACTTGGTACACCCAAAGCACAACTGCGCTATATGTTGCGTTATTTTGCACCGACAAATGAAGTCAAGTTGAGCATTATAATATGGCGGACGGCTTACGAACCTATTGAGTGAATTCCAAACGGAAGTGAGCATCCCTATGCCCTACTCCCTTCAAAGGGCAGAGCAGAGCTCTTTTAAGCATTTGGAACTCCCTTGGCTAAGGGAATGACTGACGAAAAATATTTTGTATTACATTAAAATAAAGACAAATTTAATCAGCCTATTCTACTTACGTTTGTATGTGAAGTCGAAATCAACCCCAACTTTGCTTTAAAATGCATCGCAGGAGCTCCTAACTGTTCTTTGCTGAAGATCACATGATCACTAACGGAAATTACTTCCATGAAGTGACCATGGAATGTTCCCTTCGCTAACAGAGTTCTGGAAGGGCCCTTCGTGAAGGGATTAAGTTGCTCACTTTCATTTGGAACGTCCCTACAAAATGGCGTCTCCTTCCCAAAGTGCCCTTAAAGGGTTTTGGAATTCGCCCATAGTATGGTGAATGACGTCAAGTTGATCGTTCCAAGATGGCGAACACATCTACGTGCTTGGAGGGGTCCAATGGGGTATCTATACATATGTTACGTATAGCGGCCCATAGAAACAGTCGCTAATGAGGGATCTACGTATTTATGTCTTTGCTTCTAACAGCAGCTGCAGTGACGCAATGATTTTACAGATTAGCGATTGGTTCTTTCATTCAGAAGGCGGTGCTTCCTTTGATAGAACGGCCATATTGAGCATTGCATTTCTCCCATTCAAAACTATACGAGTGACACGAATCATGACATAATCTAGGCTTTGATACTGCTTCGTACTAATAACAAATATGAAGCATTAAAAATAAATATTTTTTTAATCGACCTAACCACCTTTTTTCAGCTAAATGATCACAAGTAATCTAGGGGTTATACTGGATGTCTATTAGCTAAATGCACCCATTTAGTGTAGAAAAAAATTTACCTCAGAAAAAGCTCAATACATTTCACAAATAATACAGTGAATTAAACATTTTTGAATTACAAAGACTAAAATAGTATTTTATGTAAAACATACTCCAATAATATTTGTTTTATTTATAACTTTAAAGTTCTATATATTACTATATATAATTTTGTATATATAGTGTAGGTGAACAGCGTTGCAAATCATGGCTATACAATGAATTTGATCTTTTTCACATACTTTTTAGGGATAGTCCTCAAAAGTGTACCAGGAAAAAAAAAAATTAGATGCTGTCAAATTCACTGGCATAAAAACTAAATGGAAGTTTTAAAGAAGTCAAAAATCATGTAGAAATCTGTTGAATCTAAGCTTCGCAAATGAAATCCATGTGCATGGATAATGCCCACTGTCATTCTGTCAAGCATTAGTAAGCCACTCAGTGTGTGTGTGTATATACAGTACTTTTAATACGTTCCATCTGCCTTTCCATCATGCCTGATTTTCACACTAAAGAATGATTAGGTGTAAATGAGCAGAGGTGGAATCCAGACTCCCACAAATACACACAAGGGGATAGTGTCAGTAATACCACAGCAATTTCTCGCATAAATAACCCACTCCTAGTGGGATCTAACAGTAACAGAGTGCTTACGAAAGGCAGGATGGCAATGTCACCTTATAATAAGTGTGATACAGTGGGACAGAGTGTTTACATCACAGATGTTCCATTTCATGGAGGTCCGAAATACTATTTAATTGTGCTGTCCTACTTAACCAAAAACATGACGCAAATAAAATGTTTTGAATGCATTTGGCAGAGAACCATACTGGTAATACAGAACCACATTTGTTACCTTGATTCGAGCCGTTGAAGGCCGATGGATCACGCATACAGGAGGTGTTTCTGTTCATTTTCATACTTGCAAGAGGTCTTGGCCACTTAGCTGGAATTTTGACTTCGGAAAGTGAAAAAGTAGACATTCCGATGTACAGTCACAGAAAAAATATCTGTCATTTAGGCAGCTGGACACAGTTCTAAGTACAATTCCCTCCTTCAGTCTGTTTTCAGGCCTGTCTCAGAAGGCCTCACACATTCCACTTCAGACATTTTATTTAAATGTGTGTCGAACCCAAACCTTATGATGAACATGGTTTTGTCATTGTGTATTATTTAAAAAAATGCTTTAGATGCTATTCAGAAAATTTTTCTTCACCAGACACCAGCAGGTCTCTATAAGGGTTTCTGAGGCATAATGCTTAGAGCCTGTGCTGTTTTCAGTTGTTTAAAGTCAATTAGTTGTACAAAATAATACAATATGACAGCTGAATTCAACTGAGCCAGTTGCAGAGCTTCGCCAAGTTTCCTGGCAGGAAGCATCATTCTGACCCCATTCAGAAGCTAGTTGACGCATACAACTAAATAAAAAATATAAGAATTAGAATGTCTAAAAAAAGACTGGAACAAATACATATTGGACCTTGATATGAGGTATAACACCAGAGATATGCTTTCTACCTTGATATTTTGAACTTTGATCACCCAAAAAAATTGTCATTATTTACTCACCCTCGTGTCATTTCAAACCTGTATGATTTTCTTTCTCCTGTGGAACACATACGTTTTTGTTCATACAATGAACATTAGACCCCATTTCATTGTATGGCCAAGAAACCTTTTCAAATATCTTCTTTTCTGTTTCACAGAAGAAAGTATACAAATAAAGCTCCTTTGAGTACGCTGTTCACAAAAGAAATCAGCTTCTTCAAAAAAGCTGAAACAACAACAGATGAGTTTATAAGATTACAAGCTTAAAAATCCGCTGATAAAACAACTGAAGTGACATGTATATTTATCCAACTGTATAATAAACAGAAAACAATGGTGAGAAATTATAGATGCTGCACCGAAGGCACATCTCTATACACAATAAGCTCGACTGGAGCCATGTTATTGAGGACGAGTCTGAATATATCTCTTCCCTTGGCTAGTCAGGATGTGGCCGAGAGAAATTAAAATGTCAGGGGGGCGACACAGGGAGGGGGGAGTAATGGTTTCTGACTGGCCTCCAAGAGCGTGATTATCACGAATGAGATTCCAAAGCTAAATATGTCTTTGTCTTTTCCACAGTCACTGCTAATTAAATCTGTCCGATATAAAGCCAGTTTGCATTCCACTAAACTCTGAAAACCGGCTCGGGATTAAACCAGGAGGGCAGCAACAATATTGCTGGGGGATCCGTTGGGCCTGATTTATGTGTTTTGTTGAAATATCTGGACAATGGAAATGGAAACATGCGATACTACTTATAACTCATAAAAGTTTGCGGAAAAAAACTTGTAAAAAAGCCCACATTTGGCTTTGGCTCTCAGGATAGAGGAATCGTAGTGAAGGAAGAGTGAACTATAAAAATCAGGATATCAGGAGTGAAGCTGTAAGCTAGGCTAGCAGCCGCTGAAGCTCCCTGGGGAACTCCTGGATTACCTGAACTTCAGGGTGGGCTGCCGTCTACCAGATCCAGATAAAAATGTCTTTTTGACTCCTGAAACACAAGAAAACAACAAAAAGTCTCCAACAGTACACACAAATGCATTGGCATTGATGGAGGTGCCAAAACTAGACCAATAGTAGAATATAGCTGTTTTGCCTTTATAATTACAAATTATAAATCACTGCATAATATTTGCAAAAAAAAATTAATTAATTGCGAAACGAATAGGAAACTTATGCTGCATTCACACCATATCGTAATCGACCATATGCGTGGGTTACTTCTTTGTTTAGACAAGCCAGCTCAGTCATTTCCGGTCAACTGTACTTTGCCGCAATGGGAGTGTACTTTGCTCATTTTCTCTGCATAATTCATTCACGATCGAAGAAAAGTTTTGTTTGTCTAAGAGGACCAAACATCCATGTATACCGTTTCAAGAATGACAAACGCCATATAAAAAAAACATGTGAGTAAATCGGTTAAATATGTGCGAATCATTGCTATGATTGACAGTATAACCGGACGAAACATCTGACAAGCTAATGTCAAAAAAAGAGCTGTGCATTAAATGATTCAGACTGAATTTAGAGTAACAAAACTACAGCAGTAACAAGTTTGTGTTGGTTAAATGTAGGCTATTTAATAGCGTTTACAGGTAAAGATAAAGCTTAAAAGATGTAGTTAATAAATTATATAAACTATTTTAAATTCATATCGATTCATATTGAGTTCATTGTTTAATTGTCATACCATTAATATTTATAGTTCACTACGAATTAAATCAGTTAAATAAGTGCTTAAATAATTCACCCTTATAGGCTGTTTGTGTCTGAGCTTATTTATTAATTAATTAATTTATTTATTTTAATGACTTTCTGCACTTGCTATACTATATACTTCAGTGCAGTGATTGATCCTCTGCTGCCATCTTCTGGTTATATGGGTAATTTCATGTGATTTTCATCTTAAAAAGTCGTCGTTTTCTGTGAAAAGACATTTTTTCCATGTCGTCTTTATAAATGAAAAGTGAATCCTTGAAGTGAATTTTATTGCACAGCTGTAGAGTGGAAAAATAATAAAGGCTTTTAAATATTACAAGATTTAAAAAATGTGCTCATGACTATGAAGGCGAGTTAGTGATTATCAAGAATACGATTAAGATGTCCTTGAAGAGAAGTATAGCTAGCTAGCCAACGTTAGCCTAAACACATTATGATGTTTAGCGGTTTACCTGTCAGCATTTAAAGGTTCAACTCATAGACTGTAAAAAATATGGACGTAGTGTCCGTGACGTCACCCGAAGGATTCTGAAGCGCTATTTTGAAGCCTAAAGTGGGCGGGAGTCGGCCGTCGCCATCTTGGAATCGCGTCACCGCGCGTCACTCCCGGATAATCAAAAATGGGCAAAAAGGCGGGAAGTGGGTGGAGCTTGTTGCTGAAACCACGCCCGCCTAGCGCGACAGTGGTGACAGCAGCGGCAATCCCCCTGTCACTCAAGTGACCACGCCCTTAATTATACAGAACTTTAAGGCTTAATATAACTTAAACGGATGAGTTATAAAAAAATTCACCCCCCTCACAGTTGACATGAAGGGCAAAACTAGCTATATAGACCAAAACCATTTTTTGAACCAGGCTGTAAACATACTTTTTTCTGCTGTGAAGTTGGGCATTTTAACATGGGGAGTCAATGGGACTGACTCCCTTCTGCAGCCAGTCTCTAGCGGCCAGTCGATGAATTGCAGTTTAAGTCACTTCCGTGTTGGTTTCAATAGAGAGAGCGGGAGGTTGCCCCTTGGTTCAACTATGTAGCTACTCTCCTGGGATTACCAGGCTCAGCATTTAAATTATGTTGTTAAATAATATGAAACTGAATGTTCGTGCCGCTATCATTATTTACGCATTTTCTCGGTTTCTGACAAGGAGGAGGCAGTAAAGGAGTCTTAAGAGTGTGCAACTATATGTAGTATATATAAAATGAGCTTCAGTAGACGTTTATCAGCTGGCTTACCATTATGAGGGAGTTCTAAGGAACACTCATATAGTCAATTACCGTAATTTCGAAATGACAACAAGTGACGTTGTACTTGGAGCTGTTCTCGGACTCGGAATTATGCTTTTCTATGGCAACACTATGAACGCCTAAACACGTTGGTCAGGTGGTACAAGTAGCTCTCAGAAGACTCCCTACGAGGACGTGAATGCTTTTTCAAGTTGGAATCTCGTAATTACCGCATGTCCGATATGGCCTGAACGCACCTTTACAACACGCCGAATGACAAGACAGAGCAGGTTACTTTAGGTATGAAACAAAGTCTCAGCTTTCAAATTTGGTCATTTTTTAAGAAATTCAAACAATAACATTACCGTTTTGTATTCAAAACAGAATTCTGTCGTGACAGATCGCTGTAGCGCCTCAGATCAAACAGCACGTGAACTGATCATCTCTGCCTCTATACTAGTTTATAGCACAACATATACACCAGAATGTATCGTCAATATACAGCATTTTTCATTGTTCAAGTCCACTTGTTTGTCGGAAGGACGATATGATTGGTTAGATTGGCTGTCAATCAAACTTCTTGCAAAGGGTCAATTAGTCATAGAGAACATATTAAAGTAGCCAGAAAATTGAAAATGGACAGAAATGGACCGATAATGCAAATGGCATTAAAAGAAATCTGTAATTAAAAAAAAATTAAGTGGAAGAATTCACGAAAATGAAATGCATAGTAGTCACATAACTTGAGAGTTAGCAAGAATAAATGAATGATATATAAATAAATTATATACATTTATATATAAAAGTATATATAATTTGACCCTGGACCACAAAATAAAGGTACATTTTTTTTTTAAATTGAGATTTATACATCATCTGAAGGCTGAATAAATAAGCTTTCATTGATGTATGGTTTGTTAACATAGGACAATATTTGTCCGAGATACAACTATTTGAATATCTGGAATCTGAGGGTGCAAAAAAAACAAAAAACAAAAAATAAATAAATAAAAATTGAGGAAATCGCCTTTAAAGTTGTCCATATTAAGTTTTGATATATTTACAGTAGGAAATTGACATAATATCTCTATGGAACATGATCTTTACTTATAGTAATACCCTAATGATTTTTGACTAAAAAAAGAAAAATCAATCATTTTGACCCATACAATGTATTTTTGGCAATTTCTACAAATTTACCCGTGCTACTTTTTTGTTTTGTGGTCCAGGGTCACATATTTCTAAATGTCTGTAATTAAATATTTCAATATAACAATATCTAAATTATGTATATTTAATATATGTAATTTTATAATATATTAGACTCTTCCACGTCCATTTTTTTTATTTACATTTTGACTTTTTTTAAAATGATCTTTGCATTTTCCTGCATTTAAAAAAAAATCTTATTGTGATTCATATTATCACATAAGCAACTTATCTAATTATTGAATTAAAGTCATGCATGAAGAAAATGTGCATGTGATTTGTGCATTTTTTTAAATCAACAAAGAACAATGTTGGTCTGCTTTAGCCTGTATAGTTACAGTATTTCAACATGCCAATATAAAAAGTCACAGACAATACGCTCAGTACAGTAAGAGAAAAATCCAAATACAGAATACAGTAAAGAAAGCTTCATTGTTCGCTCCTTACAATAGCTGAAGTGTAGGGAGGGGTCAAATGTGTGGTTTTTGGAGTTTAATAAAATCACCCTTGTTTTCGGTCCCGATTGCTCCTGTTTTTCCGGACTCCATAAATGAACAATTCCCTTTCATTCACCTCTCAGGTTTAATTCATGTGTTTATTTTTGTTTCGGGACCTAAGGATGAAAGCCTGGAGGGGGAGGGTGGGCCTGCTTCAATTTCCACTGATTCATTTACGTATCCGCCTTCATTCACCGACTTAAAGAGTGTTGCACAATACCAGCCAACTGTATTGTTGATGAAAACCATAAAGGAGGCATTTAATTGGGCTATTTATCCTCTACTTAAGTCCTGCACTGTGCCCGGTCTGTTTGGGATTGTGTTCACACACACACACACAGCCTTCTCCTGTTGCACCGGCTGTCTCCTGCGGAAAGTGCGGGGCCAAATAATTACAGCTGCTCATGATCAAAGCTAGAACAATGTCCAAGACAAATACAATCACGGCATCGAATAGCACCACAGCAGATGATATATGGGAAATCAAGATTGCCAACCAGGTGCTCAGCCAACAAGCTCCGGCTGAAACAGAGCCACTATGTATTACTAATAAAAACACATGGCTAAAGGCCAAGCAGATGTAACTACACGCTCGCATTTCCTTTATCAGTTATTAATTATCCGAACAAAGCACAGGTAATCTGCAGTGGCCCGAAATGTGAGATTTTTCCTCAAGCTTTAGGAAACGGTACAAAAAAAAAACACAATGCGTTTCAAGATGAGCATGCATTTATGACCTCACAAAGCTCCTACTGCATTTGCATGCTGTCAGGATAGTATCTTCAATTTGAATGCAAATGCCAGTTTGGTCATATATCAACAGCTTGTGTTTATTTATGGCCAAATACCGTGAGAGAGAACGCAAACCAATACAGATGACCTCACAGTCTCATTTTTAGAACACATAGTACTGTATTATGAAACTGCATGCATATTTAGGTGTTTATTCTCATTACCAGACAGCAAGTCACATGGCTGATAAACGTTCTTATAATAAGAGGTGAATGTGATTTTTTCTTTTTAATGCTAAAAAACATATTGCAATTGAATATGCAGAGAAGTCATTTAAAGATTAATTTCCTTGAAAAAGAAACATTGCTTTTTTTTTAGCATCTCCACCCAGGTTGCCATGTTTTCACAACAAAACCTGCAACAAAAGAGGGTCACCCCAGTTAAAATCCCAGGGGTAAAATGGCAAGGTTTTTAGCAAGGTTTCCCTGACATGAAAAACAACCCACGACAACATTGTTAATGGAGTAGTTCACTTTTAGAAAAAAAAATAAAAAAAAATGTACAGATAATTTACTCACCCAGGATGTTCATGTCTTTCTTTCTTCAGTCGATAAGAAATTACGTTTCTTGAGGAAAACATTTCAGGATTTGTCTCCATATAGTGGACGTCAATGGTGCCCCCAAGTTTGAACTTCCAAAATGCAGTTTAAATGCAGCTTCAAACGGCTCTAAACGATCCCAGCTGAGGAAGAAGGGTGTTATCTAGCAAACTGATCAGTTATTTTCAAAACAAACTCACTATTTATGTACTTTCTAACCTCAAACGCTTGTCTTGTCTATGTTTGCGCAAACAGTTTTTTTCGAAAAACTCCCATCTCGTTTTTCTTCCCCAACTTCAAAATCATTATACAAAACATCGCTGCAGAAGTACGACCCAGTGTTTACAAAGTGACCATACAAAGATCATGGGATGGGAGATGGGAGTTTTCCAACATACCCTAACTGTATCGACCTGGATCACACGGGCTATGCATGTGCATCGCAGAGCTGAGACAAGATGAGCATTGGAGGTTAAAAAGTATATAAATTGTTAATTTGTTTAAAAAATGACTGACCGTTTCGCTAGATAAGACCTTCAAACTTGGGGGCAAAGCGGTGAGTAAATTATCTGTACATTTTTTGTTCTGGAAGTGAACTAATCCTTTAAAGTAGCTCAATTCATATTTATACAATTCATATTTATACACACAGGACAACTTTCCACAATTTTTGCCAAATTCATAAGCAGTGTACAATGTGTACAACCCAAATTATAACAACACCACTTCTTACTCTTTTACTGTACATGATGAAATATATACAGTATAAAGATGATTCATCTATTTATACAATTTTTGTACACATATATATATTTTTTTTTTATTAGCACATTTATAAGACTACCCAGTGTATTTATTTTTGCTTACGTGTTACATTTTTCGTACATTTAAAACTAAATTTTAAATTATATTAAATTAAGGATGCAGTCCAGTCAAATATAATATAAATCTGAATGGTTTTGCCTTGTTTTTATTTAGTTTATGAAGATGCAGCTGAACCATTACATAATATAATCACATTTTGTGCATGCAACTTAACTACATTTGTTGTGAATGAAAATTAAATAATATCATCAAAACGCAATGCGAAAATGCAATAATTTCATTATTGCATCCACAATATTTTCTCAACAAATCGGAAACTCATTTGTAATGTAAGTCTCAGGTGTCCCCAGCTCAAAATACCCCACAGATCATTTATTAGATCATTTTAAAAACGCCAATTTTAAGTGGAAGCAGAAACACACTGTTTTCATGCATGCCTTTTTAAATGCAAATGAGCTGCTGCTCCCCGCCCCTTTTTCAGAATAGAACTGTGCCTTTACAGATCAGATTAGTTCAAACTTCTTATATACGATTTTCTGAGCGCACACATCCAAAGTTCTCTTTCATGTCTTATTGCGCTTAAACTGTCAAATACACACAAGTTTATGTTAAAACACACGTGAGTTACAAAAACAGTCAGTTATGTCTGTGAAGGTAAACAGCTGGGAAAGAATGTTTATGTTATATCTGTGTGGCAGCAACGTAATATACAGTAAATTATTCAATAAACCCACTGCTCTCTTCCTCCTCTAAAGCTGGGAATCTAAATAGTGTTCTGTGCAGCCAACGGCAGAACAGCTTAGCTAATTAGCATGCTTCGCTTGAACTTTTGCCATGCCGTTAGAACTAGTACATCATTGTCACTTGCAAAAACAAAACAATGGCGCCGTGGGTGGAAACCTGCAGATTAAGGGGCGGTAATATTATAATAAGATCTCCTTCCTACATCACAAGGGGAGCAAAATCTAAGCGGCTCGTTTTTTTTTTTTAAATGCTTGCATAAAAAAAAGCTTACTAAAACAAAGTTCCTGGGTTGTTCTTTTTCACATTTTATGGGGACCAAATTATAGCACTTAAACACGGAAAAAAGTCAGATTTTCATAATGTCACCTTTAAATAGTTTTTTTTTTTTAAAGGCGAGACACTGCAGGTGAATAGGGTAAAAAAATTAACTAATACTTATCACCTTACTTACCCAGATAATTGATTACATTGAAAACTGCAAACATTTTTTGTATTACAAGTTTTCTAAAATATGCAAATGAGGCATTATTTAATGAAATATGCACAAATCTGCGTGCATTTCTAGTACAAAAATCTAAACACTGGATCAAGTCAGTTTTTTTGCCATATTAGAGTCAAATGTTTTTACAGAGGGGATTTTGGGTACCTCATTTTGTTAATCCACCATTCAAAAAAAACTTGGAACAGACAGAAAACCATGTATTTTTTAACATTTTTGGGAGAGTAAAATGTTGTATAAAATCAAGCTAATTGTATATGAACAAATCCCTCTGTAAAAACCTTAAGCATATAGACAGGAATAAAACTGTAAAGTTTGGTGTGTGTAAGTGCTAATGAAGTGGAGGTTTATGGCTCAGTAGGAGAAAAAACTCATTTTGAAAAAACGCCCTTTAAAAATATGTATTGTAATTGAAATCTATTGACACAAATAGATAAAGTGCTATAAAACAAACACCAACAAAATCAAGAAAACAAAATCTCAAATTTGACAGGTGCATAGAAAAAAAAAAACTGCATTTTTCCCTGCAGTCTCTCACCTTAAATGACTTAAATGCACCAAAAGTGGCAGAGCTCAAGCTTCAATATAAACACGACTTTAATATCCTTACAGCTAATCATCCAAGGTCTTTTATTTTACTCGAGAGAACTAAATCCAACTTTTTTTTATTAACATTTTGAAAGCTAAGTGAACCAAGCGATCAAAAGACTCTAGTTATGATTAAAAACATTTATGAAAGCAACAAAGTAAAACTTTAAATCTACTGAATTTATCCCACTAAACCCATTTGCC
The DNA here is from genome assembly GCF_049309525.1 of Garra rufa. Classification (NCBI taxonomy): domain Eukaryota; kingdom Metazoa; phylum Chordata; class Actinopteri; order Cypriniformes; family Cyprinidae; genus Garra; species Garra rufa. The sequence continues at coordinate 11,570,309 of NC_133366.1, forward strand.
CGGTTAACTAGCAACACTCACTAGCAAATAAGCCTGCGCTACTGACGCTATATCTGTTTACTTTGAGAGGCACGGGTACCCCCTCAAGGGTGGTCTGTAACTACTAGTGATGAACAAATAAACTCTGGGATTAGTGCGTGTTTTCTCTTCTCACTGATAACATCTCGGTCTCCTGATTGAGGAAGAACAGATAAAAGCAGAACAGTGTAGCATCAGGACTCACTCAGATGCTGCTGACGCATAAGGCAGCTCCAAACAAGCCATTGCATTTGAATACAGTAGCGTGTCAGTGAACGTTAATGTCTTATTAACGATCATACTGACCTATAAGGTATACACAGCAGATGATAGCATCAGTGTTACCTTCGTCATCAGCTTTTTGGCCAAAAGGCATTAAGAAGTGCTGACAGCTTTCAATCAGATGGACAGATTCACTCAAATTTCTCTGTTGCAGATATTGTGAGTGGGTGCAGAGCACTACCTGAGAAAACAAAAAAACAAATGGTGTCACAAAAAAAATCTGCATCAAGTCTGGTGCATATTTTGTTCTTTACTAGGCATGAGGAGGCCATCTGAGTGCTAACACAGTAAAAGATGCATTCACTGATAAGACTTTGAAGCAGAAAATGGTCTGGAAGTCAGTTTTCATAGGACTTAGCCATTTAAAGTGATGTGGGTGACAGAACTTATGAAAATGAGCAGGTGAATAGCAATGTGTGTGAAGGCAGCGTGATTCAATACGGTTTATTACAAGTCATGAGTAATCACCAATGCCAAACAACTTAAAGGAGCAGTTCACTTTCAGAACATTTACAGATAATGTACTCACCCCCTTGACTTTTGAGATGTTCATGTCTTTCTTTCTTCAGTCGTAAGGAAATTATATTTTTAGAGGAAAACATTTCAGGATTTCTCTCCATATAGTGGACTTCTATGGTGCCCCCGAGTTTGAACTTCCCAAATGCAGCTTCAAAGGGCTAAACGAACACAGCTGAGGAAAGAAGGGTCTTATCTAGCAAAACGATGGGTTATTTTCTTAAAAAAATAAAAAAATTACAATTTACATACTTTTTAACCTCAGATGCTTGTCTTGTTTAGCTCGGCAAGACGAGCGTTTGAGATTAAAAAGTATATAAGTAACCGATCGTTTCGGTGGATAAGACCCGTCTTCATTGTCTAGGATCATTTAGAGCCCTTTGAAGCTGCATTTAAACTGCATTTTGGAAGCTCAAACTCGGGGGCACCATAGAAATCCATTATATGGAAAGAAATCCTGAAATGTTTTCCTCAAAAAACACCATTTCTTTACGACTGAAGACAGAAAGACACGAACATCTTGGATGACAAGGGGGTGAGTACATCATCTGTAAACTTTTGTTCTGAAAGTGAACTACTCCTTTAATTTACTTGCAAAATAGGATACACAGCTGAAGAATAAAAACAATTTAAAGACACTATTAATATTTTTTTTCAGAAAGGTAACATTAAATTGATGAAAAACAACTGTAAAGACATTTATAATGTTACAAAAGATTTTGAATTCAAATAAAAGCCCTTCCTTTAAACTTCAGTTCATTGATATTAATAAGAAAATGTCTCTTAAGTATCAAATCAGCATATTAGAATGATTTCTGAAGGATCTTGCGACTGAAAACTGGACTAATGATGTTGAATTTTTTTATATTAAAATACAAGTTATTTTATATTGCAAATTTATTATTATTATTATTATTATATATATATATATATTTTTTTTTTTTTTACAAAATTTCAGTTTTTACTGTAGTTTTAAAGCAGATTTTAAAAATATGAAAAATTCTTAGCTTAAGAAATGCATAACAAAAATTAAATAAAATAAAAAAATATCTTCAGCATTTAGAAATGTTACAAAACATTTCGATTTCAAATAAAAGCTGTTCTTTAAAACTTTTAATTTGCTGATAATAATAAAATGTTTCTTAACCACCAAATCAGCAAATGATTTCTAAAAGATCGTGTGACACTGAAGACTGGAGAAATTATGTTGAGCATTTTAATAATAATAATAATAATAATAATAATAATAATAATAATAATAATAATAATAAAATACAAATAAGTTATTTTAAATTGCAATATTTATTAAATTGCAGTTTTAATTGTACTTTTATAGCATAAGAGATTTTTTTAATATTTGTAAAGATCTCACAACTTAGCTTAAGAAATAAATCAAATGTAAAAAAAAAAAAATACAATGCAGAAAATTGATCTGCGGCATTTATAATTGCAGTTTCTTTTGTACTTTCAAATCATTAATAATTATAATAAATATTTCTTAAGCAGCAAATCAGACTGGAGAAATTATGCTGAAAATTTGAATAATAATAAAATACAAAGTTATTTTAAATTGCATTATTTATTAAATTGCCGTTTTAATTGTAGTTTTATAGCATAAGAGACTTAAAATATTTTTAAAAATCTAAAAAAAAAATTAGCTCAAGAAATACATATAATTAAAAAATAAAATAAAATATATCCAGCATTTATAATGTTACAATACATTTCAATTCATTGATAATAGTAAATGTTTTTTAGCAGCAAATTAGCATATCAGAAAGATTTCTGAAGAATCATGTGACACTGACGACTGGAGAAATTAAGCTGAAAATGTTAATAATATTAAAATATTTTGCACTATTTTATTAAATAACTTAGTAGTTTGATAGCATTAGAGACTTTTCAAAAATATAAAATAAAATCTTACATTGACAACTTGGCTTAATAAATAAAATAAATTCAGCATTTATAATGTTACAAAAAGTTTAAAGTTTAACAGCATTAGAGACTTTTCAAAAATATAAAAAAAAAATCTTACATTGACACTTGGCTTAAGAAATAAAATAAAATATATTCAGCATATATAATATTACAAAAGATTTTGATTTCAAATAAAAACTGTTCTTTTGAACTTTCAATTCACTGATAATAATGTTTTTTGAGCAGCAAAACAGCATATTAGAAACATTTCTGAAGGATCATTTGACACTGAAGACTGGAGAAAGGAAGCTGAAAATTTAACATTACATTAACAGTTACTTTAAATTGCAATATTTACCGAAAGTCTATTTTTAATTGTTTTATAACACAAGAGACAAATTTAGATTTTTAATAAAATAAGTAATAATAAAATATTTTATTTTAATAAAATGAAATAAAATTTAATTAAATGATCTTCAGCTCCATAAATTGAATTGTCATCACAAAATTGTAGTGCTGACAAAAATGAACGAATGAATGAAAACACTATAGTAAGTAGTCTAGTAGTAATAACTAGAACCCACTAAAATGGGGAAAAAATTCTCTTAAATTTATATGATGGCTTACAATACTGGAAATAGAGGCACAATTAGTTAAAATGATTAAACAAACACACACACATTATACAACTCACCAGACTTGTTGCAGCCTTGTTGAACTTGTACAGGTGAAATACGGAAAGAGAACCTTTAAGACTGACTTTCTCACTATAGACACAGCTGTGAAACCTTAAAAGAGAAATATTATTAAAATGAACCTCTTTCAGGACATAGTGGCAATGTGTATATACATCTCTTGGATATCTTGTTTACTTACAACTGGGTTGCCACTTGACTCCTGGAAAGAACAGCTCAACATACAACATGCATCAAAAGGTTTGTGAACAGCCTTCAGGCGTGCCGTCTGATACTGAGACCACTGAGTTTGAATCTTTTCGTAATGACAAAGATCACTTTCACTTACCTAGGTAGGTGGCATGAGGTTGGAGCTCTGGCATATAGCGTAACGACACTGAGACGGTGAACGAGGACAAGATGAGGAGCGCGAGAGGGTTGACTGTCACGTCCTCCTCCTCGCTGTCCTCATCATGTCATGAAACAGATGCGTCTCTTTGATGTAAACATGCCAGGCTGTAGCATTTGATGTATGATACCCCTCTATCCATGTGATCTTTTCATTTCAAACCCCGCACATCTGAGGTAATGCCCTATATCTCAGATTTTAATATCTGTAGATACGCCAAACCGGATGAAAGCAGATTAAAAGGATGTAGTCGCTGGAAATCACGAATGTTTGTGACTGACGTCTCAAGTATCAGACATCGCAGGAAAAGACATGTGGAACCAAGCAAATATTTATGTAAGCCACGGAAATCACATAAGAATGTCAGCAAACGTTCTCATTTCAGCACAAATGTAAAGCACCTGAGATAAATACAGGTAATATTGAAAGGGTTTTAGTTTTAGTTCAGTTTTGTTACTTTAAGAGACACTAAAGAAGATATTTTGATACATTTGCTGGTAGCCATTGACATCTATAGTACTTTTTTATTAGTCAATGGCTACCGTCAACTGATTGGTTACCAACATTCTTCAAAATATCTTCTTTTGGGTTTAAACGATCCGCTTAAACTCTTTTTAGTTAGTTGCAAAAGCAACTCTAAACTTTGTTTAGTAGAAGTTCTTTGTTCATTTCCGAATAATTTCAATTACCACAAATGTTTTAATAGTTTAAGTTTTACTTGCAGTTAAAGATAATAACCCAGCTTTATTGTCCTTTTATAGGACACAGATTTTGTCATGGACAGCTTTGAATAGAAGTAAAAGCAGATGCAGGGGAAATGGAGGGGGAAATGTGGCTGGGCTTCATGTAACAGTTTAATCTACCGGTACAGCCAATGATGTCACATGATGGAGTGGTGACACTAATTAGTCATGGAGGATGTGTTATCGGGCGCTTTCCACACATGGGTACAAAATGGGACTTGAAAGTTTCAGGCAAAATTTCAGTTCTTTTTCAACAAAGAGTCAGAGAAACAAGCTGCATACTCTTCAGAAAATGTTTATCCACATCATATACAGTGGAGATCAAAATTAGATAACCTACAACTTCTTAAATTTCGCTTAGCCCTATTTGAAGTTCTCCTAACAGGAGATGAGGTTGTCCGACAAAAGGTTGTCCAGATATAGGCCAAAGGGATGACCCTTTCAGCCACTGCAAGAGAAGTTGTTTGTTCCAAATCTGTAATTTCTTGAATATTGCATCTTCACAATTAGGGATGGGAATTGATAAGATTTTTACGATTCCAATTCCATTTTCGATTCTGCTTAACGATTCGATTCTTTATCGATTCCCTTATCGATTCTCATTTAGAAGAAAAGGGACAACAAATTGTTGATTAGCATCACCATCACCAATGAGAAAATTTATTAAATAATAAAATAAATATTCTTCTGTAAAATTTACAAAATACAACATAAATTATCTTGTGGCAATTCTACAAGAATGTCCAACATTTTCTAATAGAAATTAAAATTCTCCTTTTTAAAAGTATATATATGAACTCAACAATAGAACTTTCAGCCAGTGACAAATACAATACAGTGTAAAATGCAGCTGAACTGTGCATTTTGCAAATCTGCAACCATCAGCTTGCTATGAAGATTTAACAATTATTTTGCAAAAAAATAAGCATATCTGCTTTTTCAGGAACGATACGTGATCTTTCTGGACTTATGTGATGGTCATCAAAATGTAATGCATGAGAAGGCGTTCATTTAACGTTAACCGTTACTAACAGCAAGTTTTACACAGCTAATATGATGGCAGTGTTTGTTAGTTAATTAGTTATTAGTTATTAAATATCAGTTTTATTAGCCGAGGAAATAACGTTGTTGCTGCTGCTGCCGCTGCTGGGTTGAGAACTGTTAGTCCGGAGCGGATCGAAAACGCAACATTCTTTTATTGTTATTGCATGCTGTGTGCGCAAATGTTTTAGCATGTTAGTGGTATTTCCTCCCTTTGAGGAAATATCTACGCTGCAAGTATTGCAAGTTGCCCTATTTTCGTCTTTTTTGGTGAAATACAACCAGACTTTTGAGCGTTTGTTCCGCTTAGGAGCCATGCTTACTATTGACTGAGCGTAAGCTACGCAACGTGCGTACATTACGCAATGCGCGTGATGACGTCATTCGTGCCCACTGGAATCGTTAAGGGAATCGTTTGCAAATTTTGTAAACGATTCAAAGGAATTGAAACACTGGGAACCGGTTCTCAACAAGAACCGGTTTTCGATTCCCATCCCTATTCACAATGTCACTAAATCCCAAAAAGCCTGGTCGTCCATGTAAGACAAATGCACAAGAAGACAGGATAACGCAGAGACTCTCAATGGGGAAACGGTTCAACACAGCAGCTGGAATTGCTTGCCAGTTTTGAACAGGGTCTGGATATGTCTCAGCATGTTTAAGTTAAACTATTTAACTGGCAGCATTCCTCCAATTTTAACTGAGATTGCAAGATGGCGGGCTGCTCTAAGGTGACTGAAACCCTGAGACAGGACGTTTGCCAGATAAAGGCCACCAAAGGGAAGACTTTCAGCCACTGCAAGAGATTTCTCTGTGATTTCTCAAATATTTCAGCTTTTCAATTACACAAATTCATTCAAGTCCCACTAAAAGGCTGGTAATCCACATCAAATGCACAAGAAGACAGGATAATGCAGAGACTTTCGATGGGAAATGGTTCAACACTGCAGCTGGAATTGGATCTGTAAGGATCTGTCTCAGCATGTTTAAGAGAAATCGGACTGAAAGTGCACTCTGCAGTGACCAAACCTCTCATTAGCAGAAAGAACAAAGTCTCACCTTTGAGAAGAATGTTTTGCGGAGAGAGGAAAAAGGGTCTAAAGTTCACTTTAGTGATGAGAACAAGTTTAATTTATTTAGGTTGGATGGAAAACATGTTGTGTGGAGAGAGGAGAACTGGTCCAAAGCTCACTTTAGTGATGAGAGCAAGTTTAATTTATTTATGTCTGATTGGAAACATTTTGCTCAGCATCAAACTGAGGAATTATATGACAAACTTGATTTAACTGGCAGCATTCCTCCAATTTTCACTGAGACTGCAATATGGCGGGCCACTCTAAAATGGCCGAAACTCTCCGACAGGAGGTTGTCCAGCTGAAGGCCGAAGGGTTGACCCTCTTAGCCACTGCAAGACATGTAAGATAAATGCATGAGAAGACTGGAAAAAGCAGAAACTCTCAATGGGGAATCAGTTCAACACTGCAGCTGGAATTGCTTGCTAGTTCAGTGCTGAATAGGGTTAGATCTGTCTCGGCATGTTTAAGAGAAGTCGGACTGAAAGTGCACTCTGCAGTGACCAAACCTCTCATTAGGAGAACGAATCAAAAGTCTAAGCTCACCTTTCCTGAGGAGCATGTTGTGTGAAGACAGAACTGTTTCAAGTTCAGTTTAGTGATGAGAGCAAGTTTAATTTATTTGTGTCTGACCAGTGTTGTTTTCGTCAACGATGACGATGACGAAATCATTTCGTTGACGCCACTTTTTTTCATGACGATAACGAGACGATGACGAGATAAAAATGGCTCGTTAATGACTAAAACATGACGAGACGTGTGTGATTTTTCGTTGACGAGACGAGAATAGACGAAAATGTTAGCGGGTGGTCCGTCAGACGTTTAAAATGCATGACATTTCCGCTTATTGTGCATGCCAATTAAAACTTAAAAAGTATCTGACGCTATGGCAAGCCGTTTTAGCATTAAATACTCTTTGCTATACTAGTATGACAAGCCGTTTTAGCATTCCATCCTTGTTTGTCTTTTATGTTCTAAAACATTCCTTCATTATTGTAATTATTGGTGAAAATAGTCGATCCGGAAGCTCACATTGTGTTGAACTATAGGTCTGCTATTTTCAGAACTTATAAGTGACACTACCCAACAGCAAAATACTTACTGATCTACATTAATTTGTTAAAAGACTACTTTTTTCCCTTTTTTTTTGACTAAAACTAGACTAAAATCTTTTTGACTTTGTCGACTAAAACCTTTTTGACTTTTCGTCGACTAAAATTGGACTAAAACTATCACATATAGAAGTGACTAAAATTTGACTAAAACTAAGAAGCATTTTAGTCCAAAAGACTAAGACTAAATCTAAGATGGTTGTCAAAAACAACACTGTGTCTGACACATTTTGCTCGGCATCATACTTGATTTAACTGGTAGCATTCCTCCAATTTTTCCTGAAATAGCAAGATGGCAGGCCGCTCTAAGGCGACTGAAATCCTGTGACAGGAGCTTATCCACTAAAAAGAACACTAAAATAATGAAATGGCTGGGCCAGAGTCCTGATCTAAACCTAACTAAAAGTTTCTGGAAAATCCTTGGCGACAAAGTTGGGGCTAAGAAACCCACTACAGTTACCAAACTAGAAGAAAAGTGGACCATTATCACACCAGCCCAGTGTGAGATTTGCTAAAGTCATTCAAAGTGATGGCCTTTACACTTCCTACTAATTTGTGTCAGCTGTAACCCTCCAAATTTTGAGTTTCAATCTTTCTTTGTGCTACAGTCATTACTGTTTTCTAATTTTGATCACTGTGGTTTCCACAACAAAGGTTTTTGTTGAATACCTTGGATATGTTAGTAAAACAGAGGTATACCTACAAAAAAAGAAAAAAAAAAGTATTTATAGATGGTTCTCTACTGAATCTCCAATGTATATATAGGGTACATTTACAGAACAATGATGTACCAGAAAAAAAAAGTTTTTCTTTTGCATTTTTTAAAAGATTCACATATAGGCGACAAGATCTGCAAAAGCGGCAAAAGACGCTGTATTATACATGCCACACCAGTAGTTGGCGAAGAGGAACAATATCATTTTGCACTCGTTTTCAAAAGTTTGCATTTTAAGGCATGAATAAAAAGTTGTCTGTTTTCATATAGTATAGATTTTATTTTATAAAATAAATTAAAAGTCAAATTGTTTCTTACAGTGACATTGATCGTTTTAAACGGTTGAGCTTGACATCTAAGGTCAAGACTGCATTTTGTGTAAAAACTGAGAAAATGAAATCATATTATCAACTTGTCTTCCCACCACAATGCAGAAAGTGACTTTTTAAATAATTATTTCTGTTCTCCAATGAACTTGATATCAATTCAGTAGACATATGTAACATTTTTGACTTTGTTGTATGATTTATCTTGACAGATGCAGTTAAGAAGGTCAAGCCCTATTAGCTGGAAAGGTTTGAGATACTAAAAAGGCATGAAGTGTACGGTCTACGAGTCTGGAGTTTGTGTACTTAGAAATAAACTCCAACGTATATTTACTTGTCAGGAAAACACATGACGTCCTGACAAAGACAACTATCCTGAACAAACAACAAATATTTGTACCTCAATAATTCTTTCCCCGTCACCTTTCAAAACATTGTAATAATTTCCACATGACTTGATGCATTTACCTTTATGGTGGTTTGCATTTTCAGCACTGGAGGGAAGGTCAAATGGGCCGAGGCTCTTACCGCGAAGCGGCAAAGACAAGAACCAGGTGCTACCGAGAGCTGCTTCCCTGTCTGTCAGTATTAATAAAGCCTGTGTTAAAAGACACAGCTCAAGGAAAAAAAACAGTTGGCAGAAACATTTACAAACATCATTTATCACACACATACACAGTTACGAGACTGACTGAACGCTATAAGAACAAAGATAAATTGGCCGGGCTTGTATTGAAATTGTTCTGGTACATTTAATAAAGACATAAGACTTGTCTTTTATCTTCAATCAAGATTATAGGTGAACAGATGAAGAGGGAAAACTTAACTTTACACCAAGGCGAAGTGCTATTCACTCACGTTGAAGGCCCCACTCGATGCAATCACAGATTGAACAAGATTTGGCAGAGGACATATGGAGAAAAACATGACGGCTGGCACATTTGGACGTTTCATCTCCAAGCGGGAATCAAAGGAGAGGGCAGGGTATTCCTGAAAGAGTCTGGATTAACCCTAGGTGTCCCACTTTCACAGGGGTGCGACTGCATCTGGAGGCCAGCTGGCTCTCAGTGTGCATTTTCTGATATATTTCGCTGACCTTGTACAGCAGTTGCACACGGCATGGTTTAACTGCGGGAATTGGGGGAAATGTGCATTATGATCAGGGATTTTCATGACTTTTATCAATTAAGATGATTTTTGTGATTTTTGGTGGAATGGTTTATTAAAGACACTGAGGTAAGAAGGACAACGCTGTTAAAAAATAAACGGGACAATTGTGAATTGTAAACTGAAGAACATCTACATAATAAGCTTTCTGTTCTAATGCAATAAACACAAAAAGTCCTAATAAATACTACAAGGCAAAGCTAAGTAACTGTTCAACAAAACACTATATTCAAACAGAGGAATATCAAAACACTATGGTTAGAAATGTTACAGACTAGACAAATGCTATTAAAGTTATGCCAGTGAATTCAAGAAACAAACCTCAGAGACTTAAATACGTGGATTTTACGTTTGGCTGCTTTGCAAGCAGGTTTCTGAAACAATTATCCAGATTTTAGAATCAAATGTTGCGACAACCAACACGAATATACTGTTGTTGTCACCACACATAGTTTTAGATCATTGAATAAAACATCAGGCTTTTTTTCTAATAATATCAACCGTCACAATAACTGCATACAGTCCCATCCAGGCACACATTTTGGCTCCGAGGATTGTTCACTGCCCAATACATCAAGCTCTATCAACAGCATTTGTGGTGTTGATTAAATAATTAAAGGAGTAGTTCACTTTCAGAACAAAAGTTTACAGATAATGTACTCACCCCCTTGTCATCCAAGATGTTCATGTCTTTCTTTCTTCAGTTGTAAAGAAATTGTTTTTTGAAAAAAAAAAAAAACATTTTAGGATTTCTCTCTATATAATGGACTTCTATGGTGCCCCCGAGTTTGAACTTCCAAAATGCAGCTTCAAAGGTTCTAAATGATCCCAGCTGAGGAAGAAGGGTCTTATCTAGTGAAACGATAGGTTATTTTCTAAAAACCATTTACAATTTATATACTTTTTAATCTCTACAAAGAGTACACACAGAGCTAGACAAGACCAGCATTTGAGGTTAAAAAGTATATAAATTTGTAATTTTTTTTTTTTTTTTTTTTTGAAAATAACTGATCATTTTGCTAGATTCTTTCCTCGGCTGTGATCATTTAGAGCCATTTGAAGCTGCATTTTGGAAGTTCAAACTTGGGGGCACCATAGAAGTCCATTATATGTAGAAAAATCCAGAAATGTTTTTCCTCAAAAAACAATTTCCTTACGACTGAAGAAAGAAAGACATAAACATCTTGGATGACAAGGGGGTGAGTACATTATCTGTAAACTTTTGTTCTGAAAGTGAACTACTCCTTCAAACAGGTTGATTCTATGGCAAAGCAAAAGAAGATTTACATTAGCCTACACTCTTAAAAATAAAGGTGCTTTAAAAGGTTCTTCACAGTGATTCCATAGAAGAACCATTTTTGGTTCCACAAAGAACCATTCAGTCAAAGATTCTTAAAAAGGAACCATCTCTTTCTTACCTTTTTATAATCTGAAGAACCTTCTTGTGAAACAAAGGCTCTTCAGATGTTTAAGGTTCTTTATGGAACCATTTAAACAAAAAAGGTTCTTCTATGGCATCGTGAAGCACCTTTATTTTTAAGAGTGTACTTGCAATGTATTTTTGCATTTTTATATTCATGTGCACATTATTTAGTTATCCAAATCATTGCTTTTGCAATGGGACTACTGTTTTAGACAGATAAACGTGATTTTCTGTCATAATTCTTTTGTCCTTAAGTCCTTTATTCTTGCACATATTGTGCAAAACTTTAGCTTTACTGACTTTTGAAGTCAAACTTTATTTTCTATTGTACTTCTGTTGACAATAAGCCATCAATGCTGTCAATAGAGCTCAACACGCATTAAAGCCAGAACAATGCTGTAAATGTAACAGTTTCCGTAAAAGCTCTTTAAGGCAAGTAGGGCAATTTTCAAATTACACGTCATCTTTCATCCAATTGTAACAGCGATTATGGAGTGTACAAGAATAGAGATGGCATAATTTGCTAATAAAACAGTTTAGTTTTCTATCTTTACAGTATTGAATACTTAAAATGTACCGTTCACAGATCAACTCGCTTTTTTCTTTTTAAAACCGAACATATAAAAATTCTGCCGTAAGACTCAGAAGCATGAAACCGACAGTGATTTAATGAGGAACAACATCCAAAACTGTTCAAGAAGTCCTTTGGGTGGTCCCAGTGTTCAATCATTGAGTGTGTGTTTTGTTTTTAACAAACCAAGATCACCTCCTCCTCCTCCTCTTTTCCCTTCTTTCACTGTAACAGAACTGCTTCCACCTCTCGCCGCACCTGGAAAACGGCTTAGGCCTTCTCCAAAGACTGGTAGTATTCCTTGAGAACATTCCAGGCTTTGGGTGCCATGAAGCCCTCTGGAGGGTTCTGGCCCTCGCGAGCCATCCTCCGCATGCGGGTTCCTGAGATGAAGTCATAGTCCTGGTGTCTGGGTAAAACGAGAAGGCAGAGGGAATGTTAAGATGTGCGCGGAAAAGGGACAGTGCGGTACCTGACGTGATAAGAAAATGAAAAAGAAACATAATCTCGGGGTTTGCGTCAGAGATAATAACTAGGTGTTGTACACTGCCCCTTTGTTCGGGACGTTTCGCTCTGGAGGGAACGACGCATTGTACTCTGAAAAGAGCTCTATGATAAAATATGTTCTCTCAAGTGGCTCTTCAAGCCACATAATTCCCTTCGACGGTGCAAAGGCGACGAGGTAAACAGGCTGACTTGACTTGTAGACAAAAATAAATTGGCGAGAAACAGAAATCTAAACTTCAGACCCATGTCATTAAATCCAAACTCACGGCTACACTTTTTCATTTAAACAAATGCTTCGAAAATAAACAGAGTGCGAAATGCCTGATAAATAGAGCTAATTAGACTCCGACTGCATGAATAAAAACTCGAACCCTAGTCTAAATACAATCCTCAATGGCTCCTACGGACAGGGTTTATTTGTTACGGATTAGTTGTTCTTCAATTAAGACGGAGACCTTAGGAAAACAAATTCACACAGCGCAATGAATTTATAAACGTACACTGTTGCACTGCGCTGTTACTGTCGTAACCACGCTCATTAAACAGTGTCGTTCACAGCGGCATTTCAGTCTAGACAAGCAGAGCGTTTCAGATGAGCTTATAATTAGGAACACTGAATAATGGATTTAAACAAACCTCCATGTAATTTTCTATGGTTGTTGTTTCCACAAAATATTAAGCAAACATTTTTTTGTTGATAAGTAACATTTCTTGAGCGGCAAATCAGTATATTTGAATGATTTCTGCAGTATCACGTGGCACTGAAGACTAGAGTAATGATGCTGAAAATTCAGCTTTGCATCACAGAAATAAATTACATTTTAAAATATATTCAAATAGAAAACAGCATTTTTAAAGAGTAATAATATTTCACAATTTTACTGTATTTTTGGTCATGGAGCACAAAACCAGTCACTATTTCAGAAATTGATATCATCTGAAATCTGAATAAATATTAATTTATTCCATTAAAGTATTCCATTGATGCATAGTTTGTTAAGATATGACAATATTTGGCTGAGAAGCAACTATTTGAAAATCTGCAATCTGAGGGTGCAAAAAGAAAATCAAAATGAGAAAATCGCCTTTAAAATAGTCCAAATGAAATTCTTAGCAATGCATATTACTGACCAAAAATTAAGCTTTGATTTATTTTTGGCTATTGCTACAAATATCCCTGTGCTACTTAAGACTAGTTTTGTGGTCCAGGGTCACAAATGTAGTCTTTAAATAAGCATGCATTCACAACAGCCTTGTAACTAGAGATGTGCAATAATGACAAAAAAAGGCAAATCAATATTTTCTGCAATTTTGTCGGTAAAGATAATTATAGCCGAGCATATTGTGCTGGTACTTTGACAGATTTATGGCTGCCGTGGACAGCTAACTCCCAAAGCGTTTAATATTCTTCATATTCTGTGCAGTGGCTAGTTTGCAGCAGGAACAGAAATCAACTTTTCCTATAAGTTTAAACTGATATTTACCTTTATAAGGCCAGTCTTTTCAAAGCTAATTAAATGTAGGCATCATCTAGTGTGTCAAATTCTTAAATTTAATCAATAACGTCAAATAGCAAGACACTATTAGGCTGTTACCAATCAAATTAAATCAATGCAATGAAACACTGAATACTGATATTTGGTGTAAGTCACTTTATATTAACTTCTTTATTGACCTGTTCTTCAAATCAGTATCACATTTGTAATCGGCTGATATTTGGAATAAAACGTCACTCTTTGAGTGATATTAACTATATCAGATTTTATAAATATAAAAGACACATAAAAGTCATATGAGGGCTTTTTGGTCCCCTTATTTTGAATTTTGGGGAGATTCTACATGTATATTAATAGACTAAATCATGCAATAAAAGCGCGAACGCGCATTATCTACTTCACGTGTATTGCGTGCATGCTCTGGGTATGTTTTTTGTTTGTTTTTGTTTGCCATATAATTGATATTGTCAAATCGCATATCATTTAAAGTAATAGTTTACCCAAAAATGAAAATTTGACATTTATCTGCTTACCCCCAGGGCATCCAAGATGTAAGTGACTTTGTTTCTTCAGTAGAACACAAATGAAGATTTTTAACTTAAACCGTTGCAGTTTGTCAGTCATATAATGGCTTTGAGAGTCAAAAAAACATACACAGACAAAACCAAATTAAACCCTGCGACTCATTAATGGCGATACATTGAGGTCTTAACACACAAAACAATTGGTCTATGCAAGAAACTGAACAGTATTTATATAATTTTTTACCTCTGATCCACCACAATGTCCAATTGTCCTGAGCAAGTTCACAACAGCCGGTACCCACAATCTCTGCACTGCATAAACAATGAGAGACAGATCGCTTTCACGCATGTGTCTACTATGCCAGAGCTCTTCGTTACGCTCCGGCTGTTGTGAACGTGCTCAGGACAGTTGGATATTGTGGTGGATCAGAGGTAAAAAAAAAATAATTATATAAATACTGCTCAGTTTCTTGCACAGACCACTTGTTTTGTGTGTTAACACCTCAAAGTATCATCACAAGCCGCAGGTTTAACTTGGTTTTGTCTGTGTATGTTTTGACTCTCAAAGCCGTGGGTGCAATTGACTGCCATTATATGACTGACAGACTGCAACAGTTTGAGTTACAAATCTTAATTTGTGTTCTACTGAAGAAACAAAGTCACCTACATCTTGGATGCCCTGGGGGTAAGCAGATAAACATCAAATTTTCATTTTTGGGTGAACTATCCCTTTAAACAACAATAACAATACATTATAGAAATCATCCGATAGTACCAGACAAATATGATGCATCATACTATTAGACGGACTGCCGAATGATGGTTTATGGAATATTATCACCATTCCACCTGGTAGTCACTTCAATGAGGTGAAGGGGTAGAACACAAACTCCAACTCCATAGAGAACAGTTAATATGCATTTAAATGAGAAACAGCTTGGACTGATTTGAGGCATTTTAGAAGAGGACTTTAAGGGGGATGGCTGGCAATTAGGCTCAGCATCCATATTCGTCTCGAATTTGGCCAGGCCCAACACCCTGCTCAAGGAGCAGACGGAACGCCATAAATTTACTAAGGCGCCAAGCGGGGCCCTTTGAAAGTCAGACGGAGTGTGAGTCTGCCACCCCAACCGCCCCCCTCTTCAACCAAGTGCTGAGGTTGCTGGGATGGAGGAGGGAAGCGATGCCAGTAACCTCCAGCCCCACTGTCACCATGCTGCTCAACTTTTTTTCATATCTAGGTAAGCAACGATCTCAATACTTAATCATAATGAGGATCGTTATAACTGCATCACTTGAAGCATAATAAAGGAATAGTAATTTCAAAAGTCTCGTATGACTTTATTTCTTTCATGGAAGACTGTCCAAACTGCTCTTTTCTGTGAATTAAACATTGACTATATCAACAGTTAATATTCTTTTATACTTGAACATCGAGTGACCTATTTTCAGTGTTTTTTATCTTGACAGATGAAAGATCTATTTGAAGATTTGTCTTTTTTTGTTGTTGTTGTTTTTCCGTGGAAAGAACAGCCATATATTGTGTTGACCTGAGGGTGAGTAATGGATACAGTTTTCATTTGTTTTTGCTAAGTTATTTCTTTAAACTCTGTGTGGGATGTGCATTTGCATAAGGATCATGCAACATTAAAAGTCCCCCTTACTTTCTCTAAGTCAGTTTTGCTGCATGTTGACATGCTACATGGTCTTCATCAGGGGCGACTGAAAAGCCTGTTAACTCGATAGCAGTGGGCGCTATTAATTGCAAGACGAGACGCAGTAAAAACGCATGATTTTCGTTAGTCATCTTCCGCAGCATTTGTACAGCGCCAGAGGAATAATGGCAGATCTCCACTTCTAAATGACTTCAAAGAACGAAGCAAAGCCGTAGAATTTGGTAAAAGCACACAACAACAAAACATTTCCTGTTATTCCTGGCAACGCAGCTTGGAATTGAGGAAGCCTGACATGGAGGGAAGTTTGTACAGTGATAGATTGTTTTGAACATGTATAGAAGATAAACGTTTATGAAGTAAATTCATGCCTAAAGCGGTTGGTTTCAGTTTACCACCACTGTCAATATGCCCGAGTCTCAAATTTAATGGAATTAGTTGTTTAAAGACACTTGTCTTTGCAAAATTAACAGACATAAACTTACTTTTTGGGGTCAAAGAAATCCATGGCCTTCTTGACTTTATTGTAGGCTGCCACTTTGAAAGGCACGATTTCCAGCGATATGAGTCCAGGGGCCATGGTGAGTACTTTAGCTCCATGGGAGGGCTCGTAGAGGTCTTTACCCGTGTCCGGGTGAGGCATTCCTGCAGGGTCACGGCCCACTATGTAAAAGTTGGCCCCAGCCACCATCCGGGCCCTACAGTGCCACTGCACCTGTTGGAAAGAGTTCAAATTTATTCTATTCGTACTAAGGTTCACACTTGTAATTCGGTTTGTTTGGTTAGCTCAAAAAAGGACAATGATACATTTGGTCCTGGTCCGCTTAGCGTTCTCACTGGCCTTTTTGACGGCGAACCCAAAGATACTAAACCTAAAGGCATAGTGATATGTTCACAACCTGATTGGTTGGGTTGAATGACGTAAATTTTGTGATGGAACTTAGCGAACATTTCAAACAAAAGGAAAAGGTGTGTTTGACTTAAAGCGGCACTGCAGGTGTATTACATCAAAATACTCATTCACTGATCGGTCTGCTAATCGCCGCTTTAAGTCGGATACACCTAATGCCGTATGCTGGACTAACTGCGCTCATTGTTGCGTGAATATGATTTTATTTTCACCAACTGCAAACTCACAAAGAGCTCATAAAAAGGCACTTTACACTTGGTTGCTCCACTTTCGCCCTCTTCTCATTTTGTTTTGGATACACCGCTTGTTTTCTTTGTGAAATCATGTCGCATAGCATCACAGCTTTTCATTACAATCTGTTTCGTTTAGAAGTATTTGGTCTGTGTTGCTTTTACATTTAACTCGAAGCGCACCAGAGTTCATTTGGAAGCGGACCGAGACCCATCGTTTTAGCTGTCTCGGTGCAGCGTTCACACTTACTCCAATGAAGTTTGTTTTAATCAAACCGACCATGACAAGTGTGAACATACCCTAAAACTAAACCAAGTAAGTGTTAGTTCAACCAGTTCACTTCTGTGGAACAACGAAAGTGAATTAGAACTAGAGTTGTTAAGCTTTGTGCAAGAAAAAGTGCAATTTAAACTATTATTTGCTTAAAATCTTTTCCTCTGCTGAGCTCTCAAATGTCAATCACATTCGTGACTCTGGACCACAAAACCAGTCTTAAGTAGCATGGGCATATTTGTAGCAATAGCCAAAAATACATTGTATTTTAATGTTTTTAAATGGCAAAAATCATTAGATCATGTTCCATGAACATATTTTGTAAATTTCCTTCCGTAAATATATCAGAATGTAATATGCATTGCTAAGAACTTCATTTGGGCAACTTTAAAGGCTTTTTTGCATCCTCAGATTCCAGATTTTTAAATAGTTGTATCTCGGCCAAATATTGTCCTATCCTAACAAACCATACATTAATAGAATATATATAATGTATAAATCTCAATTTCAAAAAATTGACCCTTACGACTGGTTTTGTGGTCCAGGGTCACATTTGTGTTTATTTGAATATACTATAACAAAATGATTTTGTAACCAAATGCGAGCAACCACAACTTCAATTTTAGTCTTTGAGACAAAACTGTTTGGTTTTAGAAGACTTGGAATGTAACGCAAAAGTCAAACAGATTTGGGACAATCTGTGCTGAACCTTTTTTTCTTTTCTTTTATGTTATTCACGAAAGAAAGCAAGGTTTGGACCAACATGAGGGTGAATAGATAGAGGGTGACAGATTTTGTTTTATGATTTACAATCCTACGCTTAAAATTAGCAGAGCGATGGTAATATAAACCAAATGGAAATGTGAAATTTTGTTCAGTGGCACAGAGATAGGAACAATTAAAAAAAAAAATTGAAATGAAGATGAATGAAATGGAAACTGGCCTACACCACCTAAGCTAGTTCTGTGGAGTCAGCATGTCCCCTACTTCCTCCTCATAAGTCAATGAGGCGAACGAGTGCTTCCTGTGGGCTGCTTTAGTCTTGCAGACTCTGTCTGCTCCCAATAAATTTTTTAATGTCCCTGGCCACATGATTAAAGAACAAGAGACTTCAAAATACCCATGGAACACTACACCAGCAACGATTTTTGTCAGAAGAAAGCTCCCCATTTGTGCTCGCTCTGTCTGTCTGTGTGTGTGTGTGTGTGTGTGTGTGTGTGTGTGTGTGTGCGTGCGCATGTATGGATTGTAGAGGGACGCCACTGGCCTCTAAACAATTTGGTTGTTTACATCCACTCCAGGAGACATAAATCAATTCCTACTGGAAAGTCCAGAGATGCATGATGCCCACAAGAAGAGACTGTCTCTGTTGTCTTCAGCCTCCAGCACAGGTTAGGTGGAACGGATCAGAAATCCAGTGCACCATCGACGATTTATGAAGGAATGTGCCCTGTGCAAGCTTCCTCACCACTAACTTTCCATACAACAGTCCATTGGCTTCAAATGCCATTTTAATTATCATTCCTAGCACCAAGTGCACTTGATAAAGTTTCTTTCTTTAAAATATTTCCTATGTCAAACAATATGTAATTCGTAAAGTATGCAAGCATGGGATACTTTAAGAATTACATATTGAGAAAGATCTCAAAGTCTGGTGTTTCAAAATAAGCCACCAAGTGCAATAAAAATGCTCTTAGGGAGGATTTCATTTATTTTTTTTTCATACAGTTTACATACACCTTGCAGAATCTGCAACATTTTACCAAAATAAGAGGGATCATGCAAAATGCATGTTATTTTTTTATTTAGTACTGACCTGAATAAGATATTTCACATTAATAAAGTGTTTTTACCTGAATGATCCACAGCTGTGTTTTTTTTGTTCCCAAGTTTGTCCTGAACAGTTAAACTGCCCGCTGTTTTTCAGAAAAATCCTTCAGGTCTCACAAATTCTTTGTTTTTTCAGCATTTGTGTTTGAAGCCTTTCCAACAATGACTGCATGATTTTTGAGATCCATGTTTTCACACTGAGGACAACTGAGGGACTCATATGCAACTATTACAGAAGGTCAAACACTCACTGATGCTCCAGAAGGAAACACAATGCATTAAGAGCCAAGGGGTCAAAACTTAAAAATGTAACTTATTTTGTCTTTTGAGAAACATGTAATCTTCTGTAGCTTCTGAAGGGCAAAAATATGATATTACTTAAATAAGAAAAATGTACACATCTTCATTCTGTTCAAAAGTTTACAACCCTGGCTCTTAATGCATCGTTTTGCCTTCTGGAGCATCAGTGAGCATTTGAACCCTCTGTAATAGTTGCATATGAGTTGTCCTCAGTGTGAAAAGATAGATCTCAAAATCATACAGTCATTATTAGCAGGTATTAACATTTTAACAGGATCATTTTAACAAATTCAACTATTATTTTCTCTTGTGGACTTTTATGTGAAATATCTTATTCAGGCCAGTACTAAATAAAAAAAATAACATGCATTTTGTATGATCCCTATTAGTTTGCTAAAATAATTAACATTTTGCAGATTCTGCAAGGTGTATGCAAACTTTTGACCTTAACTGTATATTGTTGATACAATACTAGATGATCAAAAGTCTCTACTTAAAGCTAGATTACGGAAAAATATATATAATGATCAGCGAACCGTTAGTTATTATTTTTACGGGTTGCCCGAGGTGTCAGTTCTCAGTCCGTTTTCATTTCACACTAACCTCTGTTGGGCCGGCGTACATCATCGGTGAAGGAAAAATGGCCACTATGGTGGAGTTAGGGTCAAGTAGCCCCTCTTCCAGCACGGCTGCATGCTGTTTCATGCGCCAGGACAGCGGCACATCATCATCTTTGGTCCAGCCGCCCAGCGGGTGAAGCAGCAGCACGGGTCGGCGGTAGCCACGTTCAATTAGACGCCTCTGCGTGTCCTGCATGAGCAGCGCGTGGCCATTGTGTACCGGGTTCCGCAGTTGGAAGGCAAAGACAGCATCTTAAAATGAGAGAAGAGTGTTTAATATATCACAACTTGCCACAGAAATCATTATATTGGAGCAATATATGGAGGAATGAAAAGAAAACGCACATCTGTGTGGCCTGGTATACAGTTGAGGATCATGCAAAATACATGTTATTGTTTATTTAGTACTGAACTGAATAATATATTTCACATGAATGATGTTTACATATAGTCCACAATAGAAAATATTAGTTGAATTTATAAAAATGACCCTGTTCAAAAGTTTACATACACTTGATTCTTAATACTGTGTTGTTAGCTGAATGATCCACAGTTTTTTGTTTAGTGATAGTGGTTCATGAGTCCCTCATTTGTCCTGAACACTTAAACTGCTAAACAGTTAGTCCTTCAGGTACCACAAATCCTTAGGTTTTCCAGCATTTTTGGGCATTTGAACCCTTTCCATCAATAATTGCATGATTTTGAGATCCATTTTTCACACTGAGGTCAACTGAGGAACTCATATGCAACTATTACAGAAGTTCAAACACTCACTGATGCTTCAGAAGGAAAAACCATGCATTACGCCGGGGGGTGAAAACTTTTTGAATTTGAAGATCAGGGTAAATGTAACTTATTTTGTCTAATGGGAAACATGCAAGTAGTCTCTATAAGGCAGTACTACATGAAAAAATATGATATTTAGGCAAAATAAGAAAAATGTACACATCTTCATTCTGTTCAAAAGTTTTCACCCCTGGCTCTTAATGCATCATTTTTCTTTCTGGAGCATCAGTGAGCATTTGAACCTTCTGTAAAAGCTGCATATGAGTCCCTCAGCTGTCATTGTAGATCATTCCTACAGTCATTGTACGAAAAGGTTCAAATACACAAAAATGCAGGGAAACCAAAATATTTGTGGAAACTAAAGGAAGAACTGAAGAACAGCGGGCAGTTTAACTGTTCAGGACAAACAATGGACTCATGAACAACTATCACTAAACAAAAAACTGTGGATCATTCAGCTAACAACACAGTATTAAGAATCAAGTGAAAAAAAAAACACAGCTGTGAACTCCCAAATGAATAGTCCAAATTAAGTCAAAAGGAGCAACTCCTAAGTGTAGCTCCATACCTGCGTTCATCTCTTTGAACTTCTGCTTGAGTTCGGTTGGTGTGAGCCTGTAACTATCCAACCCGTCGTTCCAGTAGATCCGATCCAGCACCTGGATGTCACCTCCAACCAGCCAATCTCCGCTCTCCATCACCATCTGCCACAGGAAAAGCAATCAGGAAAAACACCAATGATCTTCCAGCCACATCTGTATAATACTTTTGGAAAAACTGCCACAGTTACCCTTTCTCTTTGAGGCATACGGAACCCTTCAGATTCTGAAAACTAAATGATGCATGCAAGAACATACTGAACACTTACAACTTACTAACATAGCTAGACATGACTGTTGTTTGAAGGCTTCTTCAAGCCACAAACCAGCCACTAAGACAGAAAAAAAAAAAAAACATTTTGAAACTGACAACCGCAGTTAGCTTCGAAAATATACAAAAATCAAACAAATCTATACATCAAGATTTGATGTCATGAGTTGTCTGAATGAACAATATAATGTTGTTAATGGAAAGACTAAACTAATACAGTAAGTAAACAACTCACACACTTAGATATAACCACTTTAGGTCAAAATAAGACTTAAAATGGCATGAAAACATGATCTGTGGGAGTTTTTAGTAAGTGATCAACTTGTCATGAGTTGTAAAACCCAGCTAGCTCTTCCTTAAAAGTGCTCTTTGTTGGTGCCTGGGAACTTGAATTGCAAATACGGCCTTGTTTACCTATACAAATTTAACAATCTTAGTTGGAAAGACCTACAAAGCATGATATCATTCTCAAATTAACTTAAATCCTTCAAATCCCTCTATATAGCTACAATCTCGCCGGCTTTTACTAATATTTCACCTTCAGGAGGTCTTCGCTGGCACTCGTTCAGCCGCTAACTTGGCCAGGGTTAAAAAGCAATACAGCATGGTGAGAATACCACAGCTCGCGGCAGATTCGGGGCCCGCTAGAATGGAGAATACCATTTCACAACCCCACAGACTTTCATCTATTGATTTGACTTGACAGCAGCACTGGTGGCTTGAGAGCTTTATGTGCAAGTATGTGATCATATTAAGCAAACTTGGAGCGGCCTGAAAGCGGTGAATGTTAATAAAACGTTTCATCCGCTGCATTGCTTTTGCATTTGTAGACTGAATGCATGTGCAGCTGTCATTCGCTGGCCGCAGTATAGCAACAGTAGCAGCTGTTTATTTAATTTATGTTGCAGAGCCTGGCGATGGAAAAACTCAACGAGCGATCTGTTGGCACTAATTACATCTATATAGTAAATCAACTCTATTAGCCGTCATAGAAAATAACGGAGCGCTGGTTGAGCACTCTACCCCTTTCAATGAGGTGAAAAAAGAAAAAAACATAGATAATGCAATTAGGTAAATGCTCTTGAATCTGCTTAACATCCCGCTGCACTCCCAATGTGGATTCAGCTGTCAGACTGACAGCCGAAATAAACAGGAAAAGTGTATTTACCTCACATAATGGAGGCCAGTTTTACAGTCCTGCTGATTGACACGCTTTAGCAGAGAGAGTTTGACGTACACACCAGACATTGTGAAATAATGAGAAGAACGATTCTGAGAACATAGTATATTCACAGCTTATCAACAGTGTGAAATGTAGTACAAAAAAAAAAACGATGCCAATATTACAAAATAAACATTGTCCAACAGCGACACCAGCAGGTAAAGTTACAGCGGGG
>NC_133366.1:11594215-11621128 GCF_049309525.1 Garra rufa
TGTCATTTCTGTCTTTACATGGTCGCGTGTTTACAATGTCTCATCTGCGAAAACACAGACGGGATCGCGGACTCCATTCATAAAAACCGAATCTACTATAGCGCGAAATGCCACGTAAATTCGTCGATTTTTGGATTAATAAATCAAAAGTTGGTCTGTTACTTCATTCAAATCGCGATATGGACTAGTGTCTGTGAAAACTGAAATGCAAAAAGACCGTTTCAATATGAATCCTGCATGCTCCGTTTGCCTAGCTGTATGTATGAATGATGGAGACGCGCTTTTACTACACGCATATACTGAAGCACACGTGACGCTCCCGCTAATTTTGGGCATTTGCATCTCGCATGAACAGATAAACTCAATATCCAAAGCTGCTGTGAGTGTCACTTTTACCGTTTCATTTGAGAAAACTAGCATCATAACATGCTGTACACACACAGAAACTTCAAGGCAACCTGTCAAAATAAAAGTAACATGTAACAGAACATTAGTCTTGTATTACTTTTGTACAGTATAATGTAGTTGTTTATATATTCCTATTTAAATAATTGACATGAAACAATATATATGATAAAAATAAATATAACAAGATTAACCACTTAATTGTAGAAAAAATACTACAATTATTATTTAAATGTTAAATTATTATTATTTATTGATTTTAACAGTAAACCTCTGTTTGTTTGCCAAAAATTAAAAGGGTTTATTTTTCATTTGATTAAAAATAAATAAATGTTTATACTTTTAATTTGATTATGAGAAAAAATAATACACACAAGAATTAAAAAAAAAAAAAAAAGCAAAAGTTGGTAGAGCCCTATTGTTCAAAATGTTAAAATAGAGAGTTTTGGACTTATTTTTCCACTGAATAAGTCTATAATAATGTTTTCGTTATTTCACAAAGTAGGGTAAAGTACCGGGAAAAAAAAAGTAACGTTGGCTACCGGCACCCAACCCCCTCCCCCCACCCCAACACTGGAAACCTAGGGGAAACACTGCTGTCATTGTAGATCATTCCTACAGTCATTGTACGAAAAGGTTCAAATACACAAAAATGCAGGGAAACCAAAATATTTGTGGAAACTAAAGGAAGAACTGAAGAACAGCGGGCAGTTTAACTGTTCAGGACAAACAAGGGACTCATGAACAACTATCACTTAACAAAAAACAAAAAAAAACAAAAAACACAGCTGTGAACTCCCAAATGAATAGTCCAAATTAAGTCAAAAGGAGCAACTCCTAAGTGTAGCTCCATACCTGCGTTCATCTCTTTGAACTTCTGCTTGAGTTCGGTTGGTGTGAGCCTGTAACTATCCAACCCGTCGTTCCAGAAGATCCGATCCAGCACCTGGATATCACCTCCAACCAGCCAATCTCCGCTCTCCATCACCATCTGCCACAGGAAAAGCAATCAGGAAAAACACCAATGATCTTCCAGCCACATCTGTATAATACTTTTGGAAAAACTGCCACAGTTACCCTTTCTCTTTGAGGCATACGGAACCCTTCAGATTCTGAAAACTAAATGATGCATGCAAGAACATACTGAACACTTACAACTTACTAACATAGCTAGACATGACTGTTGTTTGAAGGCTTCTTCAAGCCACAAACCAGCCACTAAGACAGAAAAAAAAAAAACATTTTGAAACTGACAACCGCAGTTAGCTTCGAAAATATACAAAAATCAAACAAATCTATACATTAAGATTTGATGTCATGAGTTGTCTGAATGAACAATATAATGTTGTTAATGGAAAGACTAAACTAATACAGTAAGTAAACAACTCACACACTTAGATATAACCACTTTAGGTCAAAATAAGACTTAAAATGCCATGAAAACATGATCTGTGGGAGTTTTTAGTAAGTGATCAACTTGTCATGAGTTGTAAAACCCAGCTAGCTCTTCCTTAAAAGTGCTCATTGTTGGTGCCTGGGAACTTGAATTGCAAATACGGCCTTGTTTACCTATACAAATTTAACAATCTGAGTTGGAAAGACCTACAAAGCATGATATCATTCTCAAATTAACTTAAATCCTTCAAATCCCTCTATATAGCTACAATCTCGCCGGCTTTTACTAATATTTCACCTTCAGGAGGTCTTCGCTGGCACTCGTTCAGCCGCTAACTTGGCCAGGGTTAAAAAGCAATACAGCATGGTGAGAATACCACAGCTCGCGGCAGATTCGGGGCCCGCTAGAATGGAGAATACCATTTCACAACCCCCACTTTCATCTATTGATTTGACTTGACAGCAGCACTGGTGGCTTGAGAGCTTTATGTGCAAGTATGTGATCATATTAAGCAAACTTGGAGCGGCCTGAAAGCGGTGAATGTTAATAAAACGTTTCATCCGCTGCATTGCTTTTGCATTTGTAGACTGAATGCATGTGCAGCTGTCATTCGCTGGCCGCAGTATAGCAACAGTAGCAGCTGTTTATTTAATTTATGTTGCAGAGCCTGGCGATGGAAAAACTCAACGAGCGATCTGTTGGCACTAATTACATCTATATAGTAAATCAACTCTATTAGCCGTCATAGAAAATAACGGAGCGCTGGTTGAGCACTCTACCCCTTTCAATGAGGTGAAAAAAGAAAAAAACATAGATAATGCAATTAGGTAAATGCTCTTGAATCTGCTTAACATCCCGCTGCACTCCCAATGTGGATTCAGCTGTCAGACTGACAGCCGAAATAAACAGGAAAAGTGTATTTACCTCACATAATGGAGGCCAGTTTTACAGTCCTGCTGATTGACACGCTTTAGCAGAGAGAGTTTGACGTACACACCAGACATTGTGAAATAATGAGAAGAACGATTCTGAGAACATAGTATATTCACAGCTTATCAACAGTGTGAAATGTAGTACAAAAAAAAAACGATGCCAATATTACAAAATAAACATTGTCCAACAGCGACACCAGCAGGTAAAGTTACAGCGGGGAGTCTGCGTTTCTCACCTTCCCTGAGCCCATTGAGTTTTAACAGACCCCTAAAACGTGCGGTGAGTTTGGTGGGGGGTAACTGAGAATGAATGGGGGAAAGTCACGTGAGAGGAGGCAATGCCTCCATTGCAGTATGACTGGATAGAACTGGTTATGTTCGGCTGTGATTGGTTCATGCGATAAATTCTGACTCTTAGACTAAGATTTTTAATGTTTTTTAAAGAAGTCTCTTCTGCTCACCAAGCTTGCATTTATTTGATTCAAAGTACAGTAAAAACAGCTAAATTGTTTAATATTTTTACTCTTTTAAATAATTGTTTTCTATTTGAATATATTTTAAAATGTAATTTATTCCTGTGATTTCAAAGCTGAATTTTCAGCATCAATACTCCAGTCACATGATCCTTCAGAAATAATTCTACTCTTGTAATTTGCGGTTTAAAAACATTTATTATTATTATTTTGTTGTAAACAGTTGAGTCGATGTTTCTTTGATGAACAGAAAGTTCAGAAGGACAGCATTAAATTATAATAAAATAATACTGACTCCAAGATTTTGAATGGTGTAGTGTATAATGTTTTATAATATATATATTATATATTATATATATATATATATATTTTTTTTTTTTTTCAGATAAATGCTGATCTTTGGGTCTTTCTATTATTCAAATAATCCTGAAATGTACTGAACTGTTTTAAATATTGATAATAATACAAATGTTCCTTGAACAGCAAATCAGCTTATTAGAATGATTTTTGAAGGATCATGTGACACTGAAGACTAAATTAATGATGCTGATAATTTTGATTTGATCACAGGAATAAATTACATTTTTAAATATATTCAAATAGAAACCAGTTATTTTAAATAATAAAAATATTTCACAATATTACTGCTTTTGTATTTTAGATCAAATAAATGCAGGCTTGGTGAGTAAAACAGACTTTAAAAAACATTACAAATCTTACTGTTCAAAAACTTTTGACTGGTAGTGTAAATCTCTGATGATCTGAAAATTAAAAAAAATAAAAAGTTACCTTTTTAAAAGAACAGCTAAACATAAGTTCACAAATATATATATTTTTTAATTTTTACTGCCTTGAGTTATTATTTTGAATAAATGTAAAATACTTAAAAACACTAACTTGATGAGATTTTTCTTTTTCTAATGTGCAAGTCTTGCTTTTTACATATACCGATTCATAACATCAAAATTTACCAATTTGTGCACTCTGAAACAATATTAAACAGACGTGCACACATTTATTAACTTTGAAACTATGAATATTCTGAAACAATATATATTTTGATATCCACCAAGAAGTTGATAGATGGTTATAAGTCTAACATTTATCGAAAGGGCACCACTGAGCTAAGTAAAGAAAGCCAATCGCTAGTTCCTTTACTGTGTGCATGCAATTGCTTTCTTTGGTCTGGAGATGGGTTTATTTGTGACCGTAGGCAAGCAGACAGACAGGGCCATTCCAGAGTCCGAAAGCTCTCCGTTGGCGCCCATTAGTGCGAGCTGGAGCAGAGCGGAGCCATTAAAGTCCACCTAAGCCCACAATCCCTGCTTACAGATGGAAACAATTGTTCAGTATTTACTCTGTGAGATTTGTAAGAGGAAGGTGAGGGGAGAGGAGGGGAGGAGAGCGCCACTTGCCTAAACACTGTTTAAATAGAACGCAGGGCGAGAAATCCAACTAAAACACATGTGTGAAATGAAGGAGGTCGAGGAATAAAGAGATTACTAAAGCGGAGCTTGAGCAAAGATGAGAGAGAGCGAGACCTTGTTTCCATAGAGGGCATCGTGGCTCTGTCTTCTGTCAGAGCGCTGTCCAAGGAAAGCTTGGCAACGCGACCACACAAAGACCTATTAAAGCATCAGGTCAGCTGTTTCTCGCTAGATATCCATGACTTTACCTTCAAAAAATGGGACATAAGTGGAAAATCCTTTCTTTTAAACACAATTACAGATACAAACAAAACTTTATTTTAGAAGAGAATGTCCCTGGAAAAACTCACAGTCATGATGTCCCTTCTTAAGTGTCCTTTAAGAACATTTTTTCCACTAATCTTTTGCTAGTCAGATAAAAACAGTAGATTTAAGCTGTAATGTCTTTAGCGCAACAGCACGGGTTGAGTTTCAAATGAAATGTAGTACTTAAACCAAAGCAAGAGCAATCATATTTGCTCATAAACTAAACAGCAATGAAGCAACTGGCAAATTATTCCCATAAAGGCTGCTCAGTCCCAGACAGGTGTAAAGTGATGCCTTATTGGGTCATGCTGCTGAATCACTGTGATTCTGCTTTTATATTAACATGTATGTAGTCTAAACAGTGCTCTCATTCACGGCTTGCTTATAATCGGGACTTTCCAGGTGGTTCGTGAGTCAGAAAAGGGAGGGAGCTGACAACAAAAATTAGATACAGGACGATGGTTATCATTTCCAACTGCTTATATAAGCTGATAGAAATATTTTATCAACAATTCTATCTAGCATCATGTCTATGGTTAGGTTTAGATTTGTGTGGCAGCACAGCCCAATGCAATCTGACTGGTTGAAAATGCAGATCTGTAGATGTATTCACTCCTGAATTACCGTAATTTTGGCTTTTGACATCTTCATATCCTTATAACTGCTTATGCAGCGACTTACACACACACTACCAGTCAAAATATTTTTTTTTTCCACAGATTTAAGTTTTTTAAATACAGCAAAAACTTTTGAAAATTTGGAAATATTTTTATCATTTAAAATAACTGTTTTTTATTTGAATATATTTTAAAATGTAATTTATTCCTGTGATCAAAGCTAAATTTTCAGCATCATTACTCCAGTTTCCAGTGTCACATGATTTTTCAGAAATCATTCTAATATGCTGATTTGCTGTTTAGCTCAAAAAACGTTTATTATTATTATTATCAATATTTAAAACAGATAATTTTTTTCAGGATTGTTTGATGAATAGAAAGATCCAAAGTTCAGCATTTATCTGAAATAAAAACTTTCGTAAGATTATACACTTAAGCATTCAAAATCTTGGAGTC
This sequence comes from Garra rufa, assembly GCF_049309525.1. Taxonomy (NCBI): domain Eukaryota; kingdom Metazoa; phylum Chordata; class Actinopteri; order Cypriniformes; family Cyprinidae; genus Garra; species Garra rufa. The sequence goes on from NC_133366.1 coordinate 11,600,228, forward strand.
GGTATAACTGTTTTTTGGTTTTGTTTCGTTTTTTGCAAAAAGAAATTATAGAAATATAGAATTGAAAATTTTGAAAGGATGCTTTTAATTGATCAAAAGTGATAATACTTTTGAAAAAAACATTTACAGTGTTACAAAAGATTTCTATTTCAGATAAATGCTGTTCTTCTGAACTTTCTATTCTACCTGAAATCTACTTAGCTGTTTTCAAAATTATAACAATAATAATAATAATAATAATAATAATAAATGTTTTTTGAGGAGCAAATGAAAATATTAGAATGATTTCTGAAGGATCACGTGACTAGAGTAATGATGCTAAAAATTCAGCTTTGAAATCAGAGAAATAAGTTACATTTTAAAACTTATTAAAATAGAAAACAGTTGTTTTAAATAGTTATAATATTTCAAAATGTTGCTATTTTGCTGTACTGCTTGATTTTTTGGATTAAATAAATGCAGGAACTAATAGAAAAAACAAAAACAAATTTGACTGGTAGTGTAAATTGTAACAGTTACTTGTAAACTCTGATCTCCCATTTGCTACACAATGCAGACACATTTAAAATGGCAGTGGTTTCAGCAGTTCTACATAGTTAAGCAGTTATTTTGTAATATTTCTGGTTCATAATTCCTATAATTGACCACTGTTAATGTCTTAATAACTCAATACCTTAATAACTTAAAAACAAACAATGCAGTTTAACCTAGCTAGCACTCAAATGTCCCATAAAAAAAACACTAAACTAATTTTGTTAACAAGGCATTTGCACACATTCTTGTATTGTGGTTTTGTCTATTGATTTCTCAAATTACACCAATTCATTTTAAATTACCAATGTTGAAATATAAATGCATAATTCTGAGTTCTAAGAATTGAGCTGTTCAAAGAAAAGTAATTACAGTAATCTAGTAATTACGATCCATTAAATATGTTCTAAATGGCTGTGATTGTGTCAGGTCATGCAGAACCTTCACTCTCTTGCTGCTGCACACACGGCATTGTCTGGTTGTGAAGCTACTGTTCATAACCTACTAAATATGCAGGTTTTGTTCATATTGACCCTCCTGACCTTGATGTATGGATGATCCTTGCATGTGGTGCCCCACTGTCGCGCACAGCGCTCTTCCTTGCGGTGCTCATAGAACTCTGGGTTTCGCAGGATAGCGACTCTGCGGCCGCCGTAGGCCAGAGCAAATGCAGTGTTGCCATCCAGACGCTCCTTATCGGCACTTGAGACGGGGAGGACCACCGGCACTGACAGGTTAATAACCCCACCTACAAACAGAGGACAGATGCGTCAACCAAAAAAAAAAACAACAGCAGCTTTTAAAAGCCTAAAAAGGAAGAGTTAAAGAGTGAGATAAGAAAAAAAACTCTGAATGTGAAAATAGTTGAAAAAAGTAAGAGGTCCAACACCTTGATTAAAGCAATATGAGCGGGAAGCTTTCAAAATCCATTTTCAGGATCACACACACACACACACACACACACACACACACACACACACACACACACACACACCATAGCCGAAACAGCTGTTTTCCATCAGAAGAAGCCCTGCGAGCATCCACTTCAGCTCAATCCGAATTAAACTAGTATCATGCAGTAACATGCACTTTCATGAAGATGGATTCCAAATTAAAGAGTCCAATTGGGCATGTTATAAGGATCAAAACAATAACACAAGGTGTTACGTACAGTAATCAAGTCTAATAACGCTGGTGAGGTAATGCATCAACACCTAATGACTTTCTCTTGCTGGATTCTGTCACATCCAAATGTATACATCTACTAGACCCACCTTTCAATCTTAATAGGTGTGTATGAGTGAGTGAGTGAGTGAGTGAGAGAGAATGCATACCTTCAACACAAATTTGAATACTAGGCAAGACAACACACAGCAGAGCGGTTCAAGGTCGTAAAACTAAATTGACACTTTTTGGAAAGTCAAGCTTGATGTGGGAAATTGCTGTAATTACACAGTTATATAAATGCGAGGACTGCATTACGGTTTAAAAAGCCATTCGCACATTTGTCCTTCTCGTAATCAAAAAGGTGCCAACATTTTTTTTTTTTTAATTTCAGATGAACAGGTTTTTAAAAAGCCCAAACTGCCTTGAGAGCATGCGATCTACGTCACTCAAGCCGCTTGTAAAATTATAATAGCTCTTTTATTTCAACCACTAATTAACATTTAAAATCCACTTACAGAGCCTTCAGAATCCCCCACTTAAATGAAATGGTTTTGCAATTGTTCTCCTATTTCAAGAAGGCTTCTACCCACAAATGCTAAAACATTAGTAGATTATTAGTTCTAGGCCACCTTTTTGAGTTGGGTTTCTTCATGCCCTACCTGATGTAGGCAGCCAGTTTTGTTTTTCATGAAAGTGCAAAATATTTCTAAAATCGTGTTTCCACTTTGTCATCCAGGGTTACTAGTTGTCAATTAAAAGAAAAGTATTTATCAGACTAAGGAGATGATCACTTCTGAATGTGAAAGTGTCCGAAAGACAAAAAGTGCATTGCACTGTCGAACGTCGCCATCTAGTGGTGCATTTAGGAAACACAGTGCAAGAAAAAGATCCATTCAAGACGGTACAGGGATTAAAGCAAAAAAAAAAAATTCTACAGACATACATGCAGTATTTTTCTTATAATTAAAAAAAGGAGTATCTTCTGATCAATAAGAAAAAAATCTGTTATTAGCCTTCCTAATATGAGGTAATATTTGACTCCTTTAAGTGATTTACAGGGGCATTTTTTTACCTTTGAAATAGCATTTTTTAAATTTTATTAAAATTATGTCATCATCTATGTACTAAAAAAATGTATATTAAAAAAGAAATTTACAAACTTTTAAAAAATTCTAATTAAAACAATATAATAAGCAGAATAAGACAAATAAGTTAATAATCATATGATATTAGTAGTAATAAAAAAATATTTAGTACTACAGAGGTGGCACAGAAGAACACAAAATTGGTTTTTTGTGCATTTTCATACATTTAATAGGGCTCAGAGATGGCATGAGTGCAAATAAATTAATAAATTCATGTTGAGATTAATGTTTTAAATATAAGAAAATAAAGCTAAATCCGCCAGCAGGTAGCGGCAAGTCACTGATTCATTCAATTGATTGGTTTGAACGGCTGATTCATTTGGAAATGAAGCAAGTGAATCCCTGCATCCCAATGTGCATACTATCCACCCTATCTGCCCATATGTGACCCTGGACCACAAAACCAGTCATAAGGTTAAATTTTACAAAACTGAGATATATACATCATATGAAAGCTCAATAAATAAACTTTCTATTGATGTATAGTTTGTTAGGATAGGACAATATTTGGCCGAGATACATCTATTTGAAAATCTGGAATCTAAGGGTGCAAAAAAATCTAAATACTGAGAAAATCACCTTTAAAGTTGTCCAAATTAAGTTCTCAACAATGCATATTACTAATCAAAAATTACATTTTGATAGGTTTACAGTAGGAATTTTACAAAAAATCTTAATGTAACATGATCTTTACTTAATTTCCTAATGATTTTTGACATAAAAGAAAAATCTATAATTTTGACCCATAAAATGTATTTTTGGCTATTGCTACAAATATACCCCAGCGACTTAAGACTGGTTTTGTGGTCCAGGGTCACATATAGTATTGAAAATTACTAGTACCACAGATAATTTAGGATGCATATTTGGATTTATGAATAGATAATCATACATCACTGACTCACTAGATTTGTCAAAAACGCACTTTCATTCATGAATGAAACACTGATGTGTTTGCTTTTAGAAATACGCATCGGCTGAGCTGTTACTTTATAGACTTGCTGCAATTAACAGAAATCCGTCGTAGCGACGGAGAACTTTAATCCCTGACAGTATGATATGAGAAGATGGTTTTATCATCTGTTTACCATCAAGTAGACAGTTGAAGTGCAGACACTGTAGGAACTCTCTCTCCCTCATGAAGCCGTTCAGAGGAGTGGCCCAGCCCTCGGCGAGCACCTGAACCCACTGCATGTCCACCTAACACACCAACACAGAACAGACATTAGCTGAACCCAAATTAAGTCACAATGGGTTTGCAAACCATTTGCAGGAGTTTAAATCTGTATTTGAGTAGCATATGAGGAGGTAAGGTACCTTAGTGATCTCCACTGCTGGAAGAGTCTCTGCGTCGGCCTTGGCCAAGTCTAGTTTGTTCTCATGCACATAGAGCTCCTTGACCTCGTAGGATGCGTCCACAGGCACTATGTCCTGCAAAAGACCAAAACATTGCCAAAAATCAATAGTATATTAAGTAAAAATCATGTTCTATGAGGACATTTTGTACATTTCCTACTGTAAATATATTGAAACTTAATTTCTGATTAGTAATATGCATTGCTAAGAACTTCATTTGGACAGCTTTAAAGGGGATTTTCTCAATATTTAGATTTTTTTTTTTTTGGACCCCCAGATTCCAGATTTTAACATAGTTGCATCTCAGCCAAATATTATCCTATCCTAACAAACTATACATCAATGGAAAGCTTATTTATTCAGGTTATCAATATGGTTATCAAAATCTCCTGACAGTTCAGCAACATTGCACGAGCCATAAGGGTTAAGAGTGCTGTTTTTGTTTTGTTTCGGTGTTGGATTCCGAATCCTCGATGGCTTGAGCGAATCACTGATACACTAAGCCATTCATAAAAACAGTAATTTGATTGGTTCCTGAAGGATTCAGTCGTTTTGAAAGAATCGTTTGAATGACACTGGTGCTGGTGATTTTAGGTTTCCCATCATATTACATTCTTTTCCAACATATTTTAGAGTTTTGTCTTTAAAACATTAATCTTATAACATTATTTATGTATAAATAATGTATAAATGTTTAAATAATCTTTCGTTCATTTGAAGCAAGTAGGTTGGAGATTGCCTTTTTCTTTGTGTACAAACTTTTCTCTGGTTTTGGCTAGTTAAGGAGTCAGGGAAGGCTGCTCCTGTATTTCTTTTGAGAGTTTTATTTTGATAGGCAATTTAGCTCTGATATGCTTCTAATACTTGGTCTGTAACAATAAACGTTTTTGTAGAACTTAAGAAATTCTACATTTTCGTGGTCATTGTGAGCTGGGACAGGAGAAGGGGTGTTGTCATCCTTAAAATTCTACTTTTATTTATTGTGTCACTAGCCTTTCCAACCTAGACTGGTGAGGTTGTGGCAAATTATAAATGTGACCCTGGACCACAAAACCAGTCTTAAGTCGCTGGGGTATATTTGTAGCAATAGCCAAAAATACATAGTATGGGTCAAAATTATTGATTTTTCTTTTATGCCAAAAATCATTAGGAAATTAAGTAAAGATCATGTTCCATAAAGATATTTTGTAAAATTCCTACTATAAATATATCAAAATGTAATTTTTGATTAGTAATATGCATTGTTAAGAACTTAATTTGGGGAACTTTAAAGGTGATTTTCTCAGTATTTTGATTTTTTTTGCACCCTCAGATTCCAGATTTTCAAATAGATGTATCTCGGACAAATATTGTCCTATCCTAACAAACCATACATCAATAGCTTTTATATTATGTGTACATCTCAGTTTTGTCAAATTTAACCTTATGACTGGTTTTGTGGTCCAGGGTCAAAAATACAGTCTAAAGTCTAAATCTCACTTCATGCAGTTGCTGTGCAGTGCTAAGATGAGTTTTGTTTACATGACTTCATGGATAACAATAGCCAGTCATTGATTCACATTAATGAAGTATTCAGAGAAAAATCTTGTCTGTTTTCATTTACATCTTTTTATTTATGAAATTTTGATTCATTTTGTAGAATTGAATTTTAAATTAACAGAATACTACATGGTATTGTGATACTTCAATTGGTATATTATCGCAAGTCATTTTTATGGTATTGTGACAACCCTACTGTGAACATCTCTCTGATGTGACAAACACTTCTTTGGCAAGTGCTGCTTTACTGCTTAACCGGTTATTTAAAACGCACATTATTTTGTAAACCAAGCAACTCATTTAGATTACAAACTTCAAAAATGCAAATACGAGTTTCACACAGAATTGACTTTGACATGAATGAATGGAGTGAACTTACCCTCTCCTGCAGGAGGTCCAGAAGCTGCTGGATGCACTCGTTCACACTGCAAGAATCTGTCTTCAGTACCAGTTCAGGGGCCTCTGGTTTCTCATACTCGGAGTCTATTCCTGTGAACCCTGATTAAAAACACAATCCATTCATTTGCAGAAACAGACATACTTAGGATGCACATAATGAAAACATATTTTCATTCAACAGGACTGAAAATGGTTCCGCAATGATTTGGGGTTTCTACCACCATATAAGCAGATGTGTTGTGCATGTATCAGTTAACATGTGCCCAAGAATAACACTTCCTGCTATAAACGTCAATCATTCTCAATACAAGATTTAAGCTACTTTCAGATTTGCATCTTTCCTTGCTCTTCACCTGATTCACCCTTACACTGTGTCTACACGCGAGCGGCACAACATGACGGGACAAAAGACAACAGAACCTATTATAATCGTGGGATTTGGCGCGTAAACAGTAAACTGATGCCTCAATCTATGGCACAAAGTTCAAATGATTTGCAACAGTCGCTTTGTCATTTCCAAGGTAGACAGACTTTAGTTGTTGCAGTGCAGTGCAGCGCAACACGACAATTGTTGCGTCCGGTGTAGACATGGTGTTACTTAATCTGCAGCTCCACAGCAAAAGAAATTAAATATAACAAAAACAGCAGGAAACACAGAGTCACTAAGTCAGTCATTTCATACCAGAAACCTGCTTTTCCATCACCCCCAATCTCTTCAGGAAACCAAGAGGGTTGTGATGAATCACCACTGATTTGCTTAAAACGTTTTGTGTAACCTCTCAAAGACCTTAAGCTTACTCTCAAACTACTCACACACTCCTAATATCACCACAATCACCACTTTTTAACCCTCTGGTGCTCTTCGTTTAGCAGTCACACGTGTGCTCTTCGCGGTCAGAAGTGACCGGACACCTGTAACGCATCCTGTAATTTTTTCAGTAAAACCATTCCAATTCATTTTTGTTTAATAATATTTTTTCTTTTTTCTTTTGCATTTTGAGAGGGTTTTGTGGTAATAATGAATATTTATGCTGTAATTAATATCCATTTTTTGCCATTGAGAATAATAAAAAATTTAATTTTAATTTTTTTTTAAATTTTTTTTTAATGAATGCAGTATTTCAGGTTGAAATAGAGACTCAGCCATTCAACACTAATTTTTGAAGGCAGATTAGCGCCATCTGTTGGTAAAAAACGAGAAAAACATCTGTAATGGCAGGTGTAACTTCATGCCTGTATAGTTCTCTACAAAGCAGCTTGTGAATTGCCTAGTTGTTTTTAGACAATTGATTCAGCATTTTTATTAGGTGGAATATTTGAACATACATTTAAACAATCTCAAAGACTATTTCTTATCCAGTTTGGGATAGTTTTTTGTTATAAATATGATTTGAAGTGTTAATTTTTTGTATATGCAAGAGAGTGTGTGTCTTTTGCACTCTGGATATGTAATTTTTTTATACATATATTTTTATTTTATTTTACATCTTCTCAATTTGCTGTGTTTCAGTTCATTTGTGCATGTGTGTGTGGATGTGTGAGAAAGAGACATTCTTTTCAAGAGAAAAGAATTCTGTACATTTTTGTATTTTTGTCGATTTCCCATTCATTTCCTGATGTCGGTCATTTTTGACCAAAGAGCACAAGTTTTTTTTTGTTTTTTTTTGGAATCGTGCCCTCATTTTTTATGTGTGTCCATAAAAGTCACTGAATTTGGTAGCGTTCTCATGAAGCTGTGATTTTTAAAAAAAATTCAAAACCGAAAATGTTTTGGTCAAAAGTGACCGAATAGAGGTGAGTTTATTAGTGTGTGTGTGTGTGTGTGTGTGTGTGTGTGTGTGTGTGTGTGTGTCTGTGAATGGGTGTGTTTTAGAGTGTCACCCCTTCACTGCTGTGTACTTTTTTCAGCATTGTGGAGGATTTGTAGATTGTACACACAAAAATTCTCTGAATATTTGTATTTTTGTCAATTTCCCATTCATTTCCAATGGTCGGTCATTTTAGACCGAAGAGCACAAGTTTTTATTTTATTATTAGTTTTTTTTAATCGTGCCCTAATTTTTTATGTGTGTTCACATTCCAAATGCCATAAAAGTCAATGAATTTGGTGCTGTTCTGATGAAGCTGTGATTTTTTGAAAAATTCTAAACCGAAAATGTTTTGGTCAAAAGTGACCGAATAGAGGTGTGTATATTAATGTGTGTGTGTGTGTGTGCGTGTGTGTGTGAATGGTGTGTTTATGAATGGGTGTGTTTTAGAGTGTCACCCCTTCACTGCTGTGTACTTTTTTTCAGCATTGTGGAGGATTTGTAGATTGTACACACAAAAATTCTCTGAATATTTGTATTTTTGTCGATTTCCCATTCATTTCCTATGGTCGGTCATTTTAGACCGAAGAGCACAAGTGTGACTATTTTTTTTACGACCACTTAGCCTGCTTGAATCATGCCCTCAATTTTTTTTTGTGTTGACATTCCAAATGGCATAAAAGTCACCGAGTTTCATATCATTCCGATTAAGCAGTGATTTTTAAAAATTCAAAACAGAAAATTTTTCGGTCAGAAGTGACCGAAGAGCACCAGAGGGTTAAACAACAAATCTAACAATGCTTTTCCTGGTATTTCCGTCTTCAATGCCTATAAAACATTTCAAGGCTTTTCACTTGTCTCATTTAATCATTTCACAGATTTCTGCACAAACAGGTCACTACAATTAAGAGAATGCTTTGGGTTTGCTGACACAGGACTTTAGGACTGACTGTCCTATTGACTACTGACCATTTAGAGATTAAATGCGAGCCATTAAACACTGTGTACCTACATCAAATAAGTGAGTGAAAATTAGGGCTGGGACAATGAATTGATGCATCGATTCTGAGATGATTGGAATGCATTGCGGTTCTCTCTGGAACAGATTCTGAGCTTAGTTTTTAACAGCAGATGGCACTCTATGTTATTTTTTAACATTTAATTTTTTATGATGCAAGATTAATGTAAACACAGCCCACTATGAACACCCTTGTAATTCGCTTCAACTTTTTCAAACTGTATGAAAGATTATTTTATGTTCAAATGGTGTGTGTGTAAGCAAGCACACTATCTGCTGTTAAAAACTAAGATCAGAATCATTTCTAGAGGGAATTGTGATGCATTCCGATATTCTCAGAATCGATGCAGAACAATTACTCTATTCACAATGCATCGATTTTTTGTCCCAAACCTAGTGAGAATAAGCCTATTTAGACACACATATTTTGTATGATATATAGTCTTACCTCTGATTTCTCCAGCTCTAGCCCTCTTATAGAGCCCCTTGACATCTCTCTGCTCACACACATCCAGGGGAGCATCTACAAACACCTCAAAGAATGGAAGGCCGGCAGCTTCATGGATCTTCCTTGCGTTCAGGCGGTCCTAAGGATATGCACAGCAGACAAAGTACATTTTATCAAATATTTTACTGCATAAAGCGTACTGCATCATATTTGACACATGAATCTCTAAGTCAAGTAAAATGCCTTTTAGTATAATACTAAAAAACACATCCCACTTCAGGCCGTTACATGTGTAGTTGCTGTGAAATCTGTCGTGATTTTTATAGAGTAGACATAATAATGTTTATATTGTTATTAAGATTTCAAGATAAACACTTACTAAATAGAAGCAACTTATGTTTACTAGATTATCTATACATTATTTTTTAGAAAAATAAAGATACAACACGCTTTTGAGGAACAAAACAGCAATGCATTATATGTTTTGACCCCCATAATAAAAACTACAGAGCTTTGATCTTAAAACTAAGAAATTAAATATTATCTTAATAATACGCATTTTGTGTACGTATTAATTTACGTACGTACGTAATTTAACCTTACCTTCTGGCCATATAAATTTCAACATCTGCCATAAAATGAATGTTTTTTCTCAGTTTGGGCCACTAAATAAAATAGTGGTGTTATTTCCTCTTTAAGTCTGAGCTCCATATTCTTCTAAGTCACACCATGTGAGCAATAAAATATAATAGAAAATATAAAACACATATGTGACCCTGGACCACAAAACCAATAGCACTAAGTAGTCTTAAGTAACATGGGTATATTTGTAGCAATAGCCAAAAATACATTGCACGGGTCAAAATTATCAATTTTTCTTTTATGCCAAAAATCATTAGGATATTAAGCAAAGATATTCCATAAATACATTTTGTAAATTTCCTCCCGCAAAATAAATCAAAACATATTTCGATTATATAAAAGTAATATGCATTGCTAAGAACTTTCTACTTTCATTAACTTTTAATATATTTTGATTTTTTTTGCACCCAAATTTTGATTCCAGATGGACCCTTATGAGTAGTTTTGTGGTCTAGGGTCACATTCGCAAACTTTTTGGTTTACAAATTTATCAATAAGGTTTTTTGAATATTATTTCATATGTCAGGCTTTACAGGGTTAAGAAGTGTTATACACAAACACAAACATACAAACAGCTCTGCATGTTTCTCACCCTGCTGTATGGGGAAATGAAGCTGGCGATGCACACAAGCCCAGCATCAGCAAACAGTTTTGCCACTTCTGCGATACGGCGAATGTTCTCCTCGCGGTCTTCAGGACTGAAGCCCAGGTTCTTATTGAGGCCCTGCCTGATATTATCTCCGTCCAAAGTGTAGCAGGGGATGCCATGACACACCAGATACTCCTCCAGAGCCATGCTGACCGTCGTCTTACCCGCACCAGACAAACCTAAGGATGCAGAACAAATAGGTTTATTATAATAAAGAAGCTATTAATTGTACAAAATAATGGAAGAGGGGTTGTCAGAATACCTGTAAGCCACACCGTGCATCCTCGAAACCCTCCTCTAGTGCCCACCACCTGGCCACGCTTGTTTCTGCTTACATGATGGGCTTGATATGTCACATTAGTGGCTCTTTGCATCCCCTGTACAAATTTCAGAAGACACATTTACATAATATTTTCAATATACTGAATGATTAACTTATCTTTGTGCCATGGTATTTACACAATACTCCAAAGAATACCATGGCACACGTCCTAGAAGCCATGTTAGTATCATAGTAAATGTCTAAGAAGTAATGATTCTCGTTCTTGTGCTGCCCAGAAATGTTGTCTAGATGGGCAGCACACTAGGTTTTAAGACACCTGCAATATACACGCAAAAAAACAGAGTACACGCCTTTTTTCATACATTTATCACAACTAAGGACCTATATTACAAACATGGTTATTCTTTCTGCCTATATTATCAAATAAAAGGGGATGGGTCCTATTTAGCATAAGCAAAAACATCATATTCATAACAAAAGGTGTGTTAGTGTAACTGTACCACATTAGTAATGCAAAACATCCCGAATATTCATCCGCTACTCACCCAGCTCTCAGGCGCGTTACTCAGTTTCTGTTTCTTACTCGAGTTTCCAGATGTCTCCATTCTGAGCTGTTGAATTCACACTTGATAGATGAACAAATAAATAGAGAGATATATATTGGCAGGAGATGTTTTAATGAAGTGCCGGGTCCACTGTGTGTGTTTTGAACTCCAGAAGGAAGCGTAGAGGTTTACAGGCTGCGGCACGGGAAGTGATGGAGGCCCTGGCAAGTCCCGCCTCTTACGCATCGAGTCTCCGCCTACTCGACAATCGGATTGGTCGGAATGACTTCAAGGCAGATCGTGATTGGACAATTGAGAAGTCGATCATATAGCCGTGGAAACCAAAGCAAACATGTATCAGGTCAAGGGAGGGACTTGTTGGAATACATGCAGGGGAAAAAATAACCCAGCCAATCATGTTCTGTTTTATATTTTGCTGTGTATAGATAAAGTGACACAATAACAATTATTATTATTATTTTTTGGTTAAAGTCTATGAGCTCTCAGATAACACGCTGTCATTTGACATGCTTAGACACAAATACAAAATTCAAAGAAAATATTTTTTCAAGTATCTCCAATTTAGAAGTTATATAGGAACAAAACAAAACAATCTATTGAAACCACCCAAATCTAAGTTAAAAGAAATAAGTGAAAATAGCCTTAAAAGGGGAGCAATCTCACAATTTTATAAACTCCCCAGATAATTCAACCTTGAAATTAGAAGCTTGGAAGAAAGATCTGCAAATAAATTTGTCACTAGATGAGTGGCACATAAGCAAATAATAAACTCTCGGTTGAGACTGTTACAGTACAAGTGGCTTATGCATGTTTATGTCACCCCTGTTAGATTAAACCAATACAATCCAAATATCCCTGACATATGTACAAAGTGTGGAGACGAAAAGCGTACACGGTTCCATTGTTTTTGGGAATGTAGGGTAATTAAAACATTTTGGGTAAAATAAGGGAAACGGTGAAGGATATTATTTCTAAAGACCTTCCTTTATCATTTTAGGTTTATACCCCAAGCACACAGGATATGCAAAAAATGAGAAGTTGTTTATTGATATTTGTTTATTGCAAGCTAAAATGTTGATCGCACTGCATTGGAAAAGAATAAGAAGACCAAGTATTGGACAATGGGTTAAACAGATGTTGGCTACTCTTCCATTGGAACGCATTACATACTTGTTAAAAGGATAAAAGGACTTGTTTGAAAGTATTTGGAGACCTTTCATGCTTTTTGCAGAAGGCACAGACTTAACAGAAGATCACGAGGAGGAAGATGGTTGAAGATGGAAAAATTACACACTCAATGACCTGCTCGATATGAGTTGGTTGATTTCTGGTATCTTGTGTCAAGGACATTATCGAATTATATAAATACAAAAAATTTAAATACAAAAAACAAAAACAAATAAACATTGTTGGAAAAAAAAAGTCTATGAGCTAAAAAAGTTTAGAAAACCATCTCTTTTACATTTTTACAGTTTATAATATCACTGCTGGTACATTTAGGTATGTATGTATTTAAGTAAAAATTAGCTTATATTCTCTATCCAATTGTGTCACTGTTTATCTGTGCAGTGTTATTCACTGCACATTATAAATGATCATGTCGTAAAAGGTTAAACAATGTACAGTTGAGGTCAAAAGTTTACATACAACTTGCAGAATCTGCCAAATGGTGATTATTTGACCAAAATAAGAGGGATCATGCAAAATGCATGTTATTTTTTATTTAGTACTGACCTGAAAAAAATATTTCACATAAAAGATGTTTACATATAGTCCACAAGAAAATAATAAAAGAAAATAATAGATGAATTTATAAAAATTACCCTGTCCAAATTTTACATATGCTTGATTCTTAATACTGTGTTCATACCTGAATGATCCACAGCTGTGTGTGTGTTTGAGTGATAGTTGTTCATAAGTCACTTGTTTGTCCTAAACAGTTTAACTGCTCACTGTTGTTCAGAAAAATCCTTCAGGTCCCACAAATTCTTTTATTTTAACCCTTACAATTATCCATCTTTTCACTCTGAGGACAACTGAGGGACTCATATGCAACTATTACAGAAGGTTCAAACACTCACTGATGCTCCAGAAGGAAACACGATGCATTAAGAGCCTGGGGGTGATTGAATTTGAAGATCAGGGTAAATTTATCTCTTTTTTTCTTCTGTGAAACACATAAGTATCTTCTGTAGTTTTTGAAGTGATGCACCAAATGAAAAAATATGATATTTAGGCAAAATAAGAAAAATGTACACATCTTCATTCTGTTCAAAAGTTTTCACCCCTGGCTCTTAATGCATGGTTTTTCCTTCTGAAGCATCGGTGAGCGTTTGAACCTTCTGTAATAGTTGCATACAAGCCCCTCAGTTGTCTTCAGTGTGAAAAGATGGATCTCAAAATCATCATTGTTGGGAAGGGTTAAAATACACGAAAATGCTGAAAAACCAAAGAATTTGTGATTTTTCTGAAGAACAGCGGCCAGTTTAACCGTTCAGGACAAACAAGGGACTTATGAACAACGAATGCTATTTACTAAACAAAACAAACACAGCTTTGGATCATTCAGGTAACAACACAGTATTAAAAATCAACTGTATGTAAACTTTTGAATGCTGTCATTTTTAAAAATTCAACTGTTATTTTCTCTTGTGGACTATATCTAAACGTCTTTTATGTGAAATATCTTATTCGGGTCAGTACTAATTAAAACAACATGCATTTTGTATAATACCTCTAATTTTGGTAAAATAATTAACATTTTGCAGATTCTACAAGGTGTATGTAAACGTTTGACCTCAACTGTATATACAAGGAATTATTTTAGGTTAAATGTATATACAGCATGTCACAATTCTAATAGTGTTTTGCAGTTACATACTTACAGAGTCCTGTGATAAAGTAAAACAATTTCAAAAATGGCATTTGTATGAGAAAGTAGTGGAAATATGAATAGAATAGAATCAACTTCATGTCACTCGCCCTGTACAGTGATTACATTTTTATTAGAGACGTGTTCATAATTGTACAACACAACTATATACCAATATAAAAGAAGGTTATACAAAACAATTTGTGTACACTTACTGCTAGAATCACCACCACCACATTGATGCCAATCCACCTTATTTTTTCCATAAGAGTGGGCTTGGCCATTTGCAAATCATATGGGTGTAGCTTTCGGTCTCGTCCACGTCCAGCTATTTTTAACTGTACAAAACATCTTGTTTTGCTGCTTGATATTGCAAATTGCTGTGTCTTAGCATATTGTATTAATGTATTATCTTAATTATGAACACACCGGTTTACAATGCAAACAATTTTACCATTTACTGCATGTTGATATTCTTGACGTTATTTCCCTATAGTTGCAAATGAACCGGAAGTCTCGCCCATAGGCTTACTTCCGCGTTGAAGAATAAGGTGGATAGGTTTAATAAGCTAAACTGCGCCTTAACCACAACGAGAAGATGCTGAACTTCCCCTGGGCTTCTGTGTGGCTGAAACTCTCTGAAAAGATTTGAGAAAGTTGTAAAAAGAAGAGCTTCCACTGGTGGGCACCTGAATCACAGCCCTGCCTACTATTGGCTTAACTGCCCCTGATCCTTTATTATCTTGCTTTCCCGGGTTGCCATTAGTGTGATCCTGAAGTCCTTTAGGGAAAATTCTCACTGTCATTTGCATTTTTCCACAGACTACTTTATGTTGGGTATTGACCAAACCGTTCACTCTTCCTGTATACGTTCCACAGACCACTCCTTTCCTTTGAGAATTGGGAAGTGTGGGCAGATTCCTCATGGGTACATACAGCTTCACAGGTTTACCGTAGTACACCCAGCATTGGGTTTTGGATGGTTTTTGGGGGGGTTGGATTGGGGTAACTGTGTATGGTACTTTATTCTCTGTGGTTGTTTGTGAAGGAGGGGTGGGGGAAAGAGCAGCTGCCTCATATTCCACACAGTCAGCGCCTCGCTCCTCATCTGTCGGTGTAACTTCATAACCTTCTATAAGAACAACACCCTCACCTGAGCGCTTCTGAAGCTCTGAACAACAGAGGACAAATAGGATTAAGATTCAGTGTGTCTGACATTCAGAGTTATAACAAACCAATAGAGACACCCAATGTCACATTTACAGTTGAAGTCAAAAGTTTACATACACCTTGCAGAATCTGCAAAATAATAATTGTTTGACCAAAATAAGAGGGATCATACAAAATGGATGTTATTTTTTTATTTAGTATACTGACCTGAATGAGATTGTTCACATAAAAGATGTTTATATATAGTCCACAAGAGAAAATAATAGTTGAATTTATAAAAATGACAGCATTCAAAAGTTTACATACACTTGATTCTTAATACTGTGTTGTTACCTGAATGATCCACTGCTGTGTTTTTTGTTGTTGTTGTTGTTGTTGTTTAGTGATAGTTGTTCATGAGTTGTCCTGAACAGTTAAACTGCCAGCTGTTTTTCAGAAAAATCCTTCAGGTCCCACAAATTCTTTGCTTTTTCAGCTTTTTTGTGTATTTGAACCCTTTCCAACAATGACTCTGATTTTAATATTCATCTTTCCACACTGAGGACAACTGATGGACTCATATGCAGCTATCACAGAAGGTATAAACACTTACTGATGCTTTAGAAGGAAACCCAATGCATTAAAAGCAAACATATAAGTATCTTCTGTAGCTTCTGAAGGGCAGTACTAAATTAAAACAATATGATATTTAGGTAAAATAAGATAAATGTAGCTACATGTCTTTATTCTGTTCAAACGTTTTCACCCCCAGCTCATGCATTGTGTTTCCTTCTGGAGCATCAGTGAGCATTTGAACCTTCTGTAATAGTTGCATATGAGTCCCTCAGTTGTCCTCAGTGTAAAAAGATGTATCTTAAAATCATACAGTATTTTTTGGAAAGGGTTCAAATACACAAAAACGCTGAAAAACCAAAGAATTTGAGGGATCTGAAGGATTTTTCTGAAGAACAGCAGGCAGTTTAACTGTTCAGGACAAACAAGGGACTCATGAACAACTATCACTAAAACAATGTGGATCATTCAGGTAACAACACAGTTTTAAGAACCAAGTGTATGTAAACTTTTGAACGGTAATTTTTATAAAATCATCAATTATTTAATCTCTTGTGCACTATATCTAAACGTCTTTTATGTGAAAGATCTTATTCAGTTCGGTACTAAATAAAAAATAAAATGTCTTTGTATGTTTCTCTTACTTTTGTAAAATAATAAACATTTAGAAGATTCTGTAAGGTGTATGTAAACTTTTGACCTCAACTGTATATTAGAATGTATAACGTACTTACTGTGCAGATCTTTGCGGCAAATAATATTTCTACCTGTGAAATAGCACACATAAAAAAATCTTTCAGAACTGCTTCTGATTAATTCAATATTAGCATAGGTTTAGTTTCAAAATTGAGACTAATGACGGTAATTAAGCATTAAAATATTAGTGTAAATGAATTAAACAATAGTTTTCAGTAACATACCTTCTGTATTACATGGCTGTGAAGCGAGAACAACCAGTGCAGCAAGCAGTCCAAGAGCAATGTTAACATCCATGGCTGCAAATGATGCAAAGATCCTGTCAACATGCCTTTTATTTATTTGAAACCACCCCTTGTGGAGTCCCACAAGTTGTGAAATCACCTGAGGCACTGAATAAATGACTTTATCTGTCAATAAAAATACATTTTAATTATGTCTGAATATCTTCTGAGACTTCATTTGTATGTGGCTGGAGTGTTTGCTGTTTTAACAGGTGTAGGAGTTGATTTCACCACTGAGGAACTAATAAATAAGTTGGAAACCTGGATCTTGAGAAGCAGGGGCACTTTTATGTGGAGACAAGGGGAGGTTAAGTAACCAAATGTTTTTACACATGGTGGGTGGGCTTGGAATCTAAGAGGAACTGGCCGACAATGGAGAGACTTGGGCAAAGGTGTGACAAAATGCCAAATGGTACCACAGAAAAAGTTGATTCAGATAGAAAATATTTACTTCAAACCCACTCTGATCATTATCAGCGAGATGTATTTGGACTTGTCTGAGGCTGCAGATGACTCACTGAATATCCCTTATGGCAGAATGCTGTAGACTTGCCAGAAAAACAATAGATTTAATTGCATACTAAATGAGTTTCATATTCCACAGTCACTGTCTTGTCCTCATTGCTGTAACTTCATAAGCTTCTAAGAACAACATCCTCACCTGAGCGCTTCTAAAGTGCTGATTAACAGAGGACAAATAGGACCAAAAGTCACTAAAAACAAACTAGTGGAGATACCTAATATATATATAATTGTGCAAATGGTGTAAGAATTGTGTAAAAATGAAGCCAAAAAATGTCAAATCCAATTATTGGTCCCAAATTTTTATCAGTTTTACTGGTGTGAAGAATTTTTGGGTATAATATGTCTTAGTTTACTTTTCTTTTGCTATCCTTACTTACAGTACATAAATGAACTATAGTGTCCTGCACCCACTAGTAAAAAAAACTGGCATTACTTATTTGTAAAAATAACTAAAAAAATATTTTCTTGTCAATTAAAAAGTAATGCGTTACTTTACTAGTTACATGGAAAAGTAATATTATTACGTAACTTGCGTTATTTGTAATGCATTACCCCCAACACTGGTAGTAGTACCTGGAATCACTATATAACTTAGGCCTATAGTATTGCTATACAAAATACTGCTGGTAGCTGAGTTTCCCTTTATATTCATTTTACAGTAATTTTGGAAGTCATTATTTATAACTGAACTTACATGGTAATTCACTGATAATATATATCAATTAAAGGAGTAGTTCACTTTCAGAACAAAAATTTACAGATAAGATATTCACCCCCTTGTCATCCAAGATTTTCATGTCTTTCTTTCATCTGTCTTAAAGAAACTGTGTTTTTTGAGTAAAACATTTCAGGATTTCCATCCATATAATGGACTTCTATGGTGCCCCTGAGTTTGAACTTACAAAATGCAGTTTAAATGCAGCTTCAAGGGGCTCTAAACAATCCCAGCCGAGGAAGAAGGGTCTTATCTAGTGAAACGATCGGTTATTTTCTGAAAACATTTACAACTTATACACTTTTTAATTCCAAATGCTCGTCTTGGTGAGCTAGACAAGACGAGCATTTGAGGTTTGAAGGTATATAAATTGTAATTTTTTAAAGAAATAACCCATTGTTTTGATAGATAAGACCCTTCTTCCTCAGCTGGGATCATTTAGAGCCCTTTGAAGCTGCATTTTCGAAGTCCAAACTCGGGGGCACTTTTCAGGAGAGAAATCCTGAAATGTTTTCCTCAAAAAACATCATTTCCTTAAGACTGAAGAAAGAAAGACAAACATCTTGGATGACAAGGGGGATAGTACATTATTTGTTAAAAAAAAAAAAATTCTAAAAGTGAACTACTCCTTTAACTGATCTATAGCAAAGACCAGTACGTCTCATACTTGCGTACAGTCCTAAAGTTTTTTGATTTGATCTTTTGATTGGTTCAACGAAACTGTCACTCACACTTCTCACCCAATCCTGGAGAGGGGGCTACATCTTGTTGCTTGGCAGCAAGAGTCGCAAACAACAACAGACCGTGAGCAAATTCGCGTAGTTTCAAAGCAATAAAAACAGAGTGTATAGTCACTCACACTTTTATTTAAATACAAATGTACGGCCATTATTTTTTACACTTTTTTAGATTATTATTTTTAGCAATTTCAAATTAATTTAAAGAGATCTAAACCATTCTCCAAAAAGTTTTTAATTTCTTATCTTTTTATTGAACGCACGTTTCACAGTTTTTGTGAGTGTCAGTAAAGTGTGCTGGACCAAAGGGAGGAGCTGCACTAAATAAGGGAAATGTTGAAGTTTCCAGAGGTTGATGTCAGTGTAACTGGATTCCTCCAGTCTGGAAACAACTGGGAACAAGATGGCTGAGGGTGGACTGGAAAACTGCTTTTCTCCACTCTCACAAAAGCTGGACTGAAGCCACACATAATAATTTTAGCAAGTATAAGTAACTTACATGCAAGTAACGTAAACTATTCTTATTTTTCGAAGCGTCTCTTTTTCCAGCCAAGTACGTTACCTTTCGGCGTTTTTTGCTGTTGTGTTAAGTTTTCTCGCGTATTTCTATTGCATAACATCGCAAAAGTGCATTTCGAGTTTTTAAAAAGCTGAAACAATAACTATTGACGTGATAGAAATTAAATTCGATACTTGCTGAATTTGTGTTTTGAGTTTTGGATTCACTTTGCACATTCACACTAACTCAGCGCCTAAAATGACGACGTTTGTTTATGTTAAGCTACTGTAAATGACACAATGAGCTCTAGTCGCGTCCGTCCTCAAGCACCGCCGCAGGCCCATGCGGCATCTGCAGCAGCTGCCCCCGCATCCTCTCCGCCTTATGAAGGGATCGAGATGGAAAAAATGCATCATGAAGAAGTGGGCCTCGGAGTGCCCGAAGAGACGCCCTCTCCTCCCACCTCCAGCTCTAGACAGGCATGGAGCCGGGATAACCCGGGGTTCGAACCGGAGGAAGGGATGATGGAAGCGGACTGGCCTCCGGCGAGCCCGGCCCGGAGATCTGTGTCCACGGCGTCTAGCAGCAGCAGCGGGAGCGTCAGCGGACCAGGGAGCTTCTCTGGCATCAGTGCTCGGATCAACAGAGGGCTTTATCCAACTCCTCCAGCACAAGAACACAGCAGCTGTGGGAAGAGGATACTGGAGAAAATGAGAGGTGAAACTTTACTGAAAATGTCCACAAAAATATAGTAAAACTTGTAATATGCTTACTAGGAAGGGTCACACTTTTCAGAAAGTTGACTTTTCATAAAGAGCCAAGATAATGTGTTAAGTAAATGTAAAAGGGCTTGATATTAGGGGATAAAACCTCTCAAAAACATGTACCACAGTTTCCACAATAGTATTAGGCAGCATAACTGTTTTCCACTGTGATAATAATATAAAAATGTTTCTTCAGCACCAAATAATCATAACAGAGTAATTTCTGAAGGATCATATGACACTGAAGACTGGAGTAATGATGCTGAGAATTCAACTTTGCCTCACAGGAATAAATAATATTTGGAAATAAATTAAAATAGAAAACAGTTACTTTAAAATGCAATAATATCACGTTTTTTTGTAACTTCTATGTCACGAAATTATGGTAAAAATTAGTCGTATTTTAGGTTATAACTTATAAGTTAGTCTGTAATCTTTATTTGTAAGTAAGAAATCCCTAAATAGATAGCTAGGTGAACATGATTTCATGTATTAATGGAAGATTTTTTTATTCATTTCTTTTGCTATTTCAGTGC